>NW_028281222.1:3002500-3143648 GCF_059751285.1 Brachycentrus maculatus
CCGAGCGTGATGACCATTACACTACGGAGGCGGACTATAAACTAATAAACTAATATACTAATATACTAATAAACATAAGTGATTTTTTCACTGTAATATTTATTCAATATTATCCTGGACTGGTACCTGAAGCGGAGGGCTGATCACCTTTCCTTCATGTGTAAACGATCAAGTTAACACTGCGTTTATATGACACAGTGCCCTATGCACCATTGGGGTGCGGATAAGGGTTAAAAAAAATAAACGCAGTGTTATCATAGCGGACAAAAAATTGTCCGTATAGTAAATAGGCATATAAAACACATAAGGTCAGAATAATGTTTTAAGGAAACAAATGAGAAAATATAACTAATGACTATCATAAATATGTTTCCATAAAGTATTTTTTCAGTTCATTTATTTTGGATTCTGACTGGGTTCTGTTTTATACATCGCTCACTCCTTTCAACAACGTCATGTATAAAAAAAACTTGATTTTTCAAGAGATCGTTTGTAAAGTTTAAACATATAATAAAATGTTTTACAAATAAATATCAAGCAACTTATTGAACTTTTTACTGTGCAACAGACTTTTTAGGTAAAACCTGAATGTTTTTTCTTCATTTGAAAAATATTAAGTATATTTAAAAAAATAATTAAACTCTACCTTTTCTTAAAAATGCAAAAAACCACACTTTCTGCCCTGTAGCGGGTAAATATTAAGTTAAAAATATGCCGCTTTTGCTGGGATATAGTACATTTTGTGGGCATTCCGAAAACATGCACAACTGAAAATTGTAAATTTTTGATATATGACGTTTGTTGAAGGTGTGAGCGACATGTCAGGCAGCTGGCTAATTTGGGTATAAACATACATATAAGCAATAAATTGCTAATACCTTACTCCAAACTTAAACAGAGAGAATAGAATGCCACACTAATCTGTCTTAGCAAATAATCTTCGCCTTCTCCTCATTCATGCATCTCCTTATAAATCTCCTCGTTTTCCTCATCTCTAATAATTTAATTCGGCAGTGTTTTATCCATGGTTTATCACCATCGGTTTTATTGTATTACGGTAGTTTGTAAATAGTAAATGTATTTCAATATAACATTACAATAGGAAATGATTTATAATTAATAATTAATGATTAGCAGAGGAAGACCGAGAAAAACATGGCACGATCAGGTATGCCAAATACTTGAAAGTGATCAGGTTAGGAGTCGTAACAATCGGCGGGTATGTATGAGGAGATGCATGAACGTGGTAGAGGCGAAGAATGTTTGCAAGGACAGAGTGGTGTGGCGCTCTATTCTCTCTGCCTACCCCTGCGGGGTAGCGGCGTGATGGTAAGTTAGTTAGTTAGTTAGGAAATGATTAATAATTATATATTTTTCGATAAATCAAGTAATTAAATTACTGTGCCTCAGTCTGGTCAAATAGAAAAGAAAGAGAATAGCATATGAAACACCCCATATTTGAACTTGTGTCCAGATGTTGTGTCCAGATTTCATATCATACAAGATGAATAACTTGAGAAACTTTACGGTTTCAATCAAACGAACATCTTTGGTTTTATTTATGTAGATTATTTAAATGGTTTTATTTGTGTGGATTAAATTAATACTTTTTTGTTTTGTTTTCAGATTTTCATCCATCGGACAAATTCATCGTCAAACAAGGCTAAAAAATGGAAGCAAGATTTCAAATGACGATAGCTCTAATACTCTTCTCTTTGTGTGTTGTGAAGTCAGCCAAGGTTCCACTTAGACCGGTGTTTGAAAGAAACAATGAAGCCGGCGTATATTTTGGAAACCCTTTAGAAGGCTTGTCTGAGGATGTTCTCAAACAAAGAGCCAGAAGCTTTGTGCAGAACCAACAGACCAGGTACAACTCTGAAAAAGACAGAATGCAAAAAGCCCAAGCTAGACGATTCAAAGAAGTCGGTGTTGAAACTATGGATAGCTATATACAATCACATCACCAGCAACAGGAAAACTACCAAAAAGAACTGGAGAGAAAGTTTGTCAAAGAGGTAACAGCTCTAGCCAAAGAGAGGAACATCACAAGAAACGTCGAGTCGCCAAAAGAAAAAGAACTGAATCAGACAGATCATGTCGAAAAAGCTAAGAGTTCAAACGGCTCTCGAGATCCTGTTAAGAATAGCCAAGCTTCGCAGATAAGAAGCAAAAGGTTGGATTCAGAGCATCCTGGCAGTAATCAAAGAATCAGTCGTAAACCTAGTAGAGGGGTCGAGTACGCCGTATATCCTATGTATCACAGTCCTAACCAACACAAAATCAGGACTCAATACGTTCCGAAATACGAACAAGTGTACACCCAGAAATATAAACCAGCATACGGCAGATACCCTACAAGCGGGCAGCATGAAAGTGTGGCTGTAAAATACGAACCAACCCAGCACTTGTATACTCAAGACGTTAGCTCCCTTACGTCAGCTGCTTTGAAGTATCAAAATCATGACTTCAGCCAAATAAATGCTTATAAAAGTAACGAAGATGTAGAAGCGTCGTTAACAGCTTTGATCGGAAAAGACCCCAGCGATCAGATCCAAGGCCTGAACCAACTTCTCCAGCAGAGTAGCTCGAACCACAAATTAACAAGTGAGGACCTTAGAAACGTCAATATCAACCTGAAATCTTCTTCTCTGGATGTCCCGAGAGAATATTATACGACTTACGAACAAGTGTACGCTTCACCAGAGTATACCTACACGTACGAGCCCAAAGATCAATACCATCAAGTGAAGGACCACACTCCGATCACCGAGAACGTTCAGGACATCGCAGACACCAGGAAACCACCCAAGATCATCACGAAACATGTCCCGTTTGTCACTGAACGACCGATATCTCTTACATCTTCTACCAACTATTACAAAGTAGAGGTTGCCAGCGAGGTAAAGGAAATTCCAGCATCAGCCACCAACCTTTTCTCATCAGGATCAAGCCATCATTCTTACTCATCCGGATACGATAACGTAAGTACTGTTAAGGAACTAAACGATACTAACTCGAGCATTAGAAAACTTAAGAATAAATACAAACCTAATATAAAAATATCCGTTAATATTGATCAGGGAGTCGAAAACGACGAGGATGCGGATAGTTCCGAGATTAACTATGCTACGACGATCAAACCAGGTGAAGGTCAGTTGAGTTTCGGTGATAGATTAGTCAAACGTAATAGAACAACATTAGGTCAACATGGGAAACGTACAAGACGGCAGATCGAATACAAATTCCAGCTGAATCAAAGGCCATCTCTAGCAAAAAATATCCAAAATACACCCGCAGTAAACCAATATAGTACAACATCTAAACCTGTCGCAAATACACAAAATTTTACGAATAATTATTTTGCTAAAAGTAAGCTTAAAACTTCTTTGATAAATTCTTATTCAACCGACACACCAGTGATAAATTCATTAGATGATAAGATACCCGCGAACATAATGGATGACCTTTCTAAAAACGTGAATTGTACAGAGTGCTTCAAGAACGATGGAGAGTCCGAATTTTACTATTATGACAATGGCAATACTACCGATGCGGATGAAGACTTTCCATTGTACGATGACTTGGCATATAACGTAACTGGTTTGCCCAGTAACAGTTATAATTTGAGTGTCATTCAAATAAACGGAACTGCTAATAATGATAGTAATCCGCACTTCGAAGCTTTGAGAATCAAACTAGTCAGAAGTCCGAGGCTTTACAGGCTTTTAAACGGAGTTAGAACAAGGGTCGTGCGTCCGAATCCGGAGAGATATAGGAGATATCTTATCAAAATGCCAATTAAAGATTTGTTGTATAATATTTATCGAGGGGGGTATAAAATGCGCCCAAATTATGGAACGCGAGGAGTCAATAGTCACAACTATGATAATTCATATGACACGTCTGGAGAAGACAGCGAATACGTTTCAGACGAACCAGACACATCTGAAGACGAATATTACGATGAAGATAGCCCGGAGTACGAAGAACAAGACGGAAGATATTCTAATAAATATGAAAATATCATCGATAGACCTCCTTACAGCCAATACGCTTCAGGGTATAACAATTATCACGAAGACGACTCTTCGATTGATGAACATATGTACGAAACCAGAAACCAAAGATTCAAGAATCATCGCTATCCTCAAAGCTACGAGTCTCGAGGTAGAGAGAACAACCGTTACGCTTCGGGGTACAGCCAGAACAATTATATCTCAGACGACATCTTCCACGATTACACCAGAAATTCCGGCCGAGGATACAATAGATACCACCAGGGTCATAGTTTCGACTATGATTACACTCAACATCCAAGCAATCAGTATGTTGACGACCAAGATAATGACGAATACATTGACAGCTCAGAAAACTACTATGGAAACCAAGAAAACGATCAAAGCTACCAGTCATCAAAAAACGGTCAGTACTTAAACAAAGATTTCAGTGACTCTTATGGAAATTATTATACAAGCCAACACGGTAAAGGAAAAGACCCGAGCAATTATTACGTAGAAAATTTTAATCAATTTGTATCTAAACCAGGACATCACGGTTATTCGAGCCACGGAGATCACGACTACAATAAACCAAAGCCCGTAAGCGTGTTCAATATAATCAGAACCGAAGGTAGTCAAAAGAAAGGGCACAGATTCAAAGGACATGGCGAAGAGACAGGTGATATTATCCACATTGAGAGTGTGAACGTGTTTCCACATGGGCATGGGGGGTGGAAGCCTCATCACAAGAGCTATCATGGTGGTTTGTACGGGATTCCGCATAGGCCAATCAAGCATAGAAAGCGAAGACCCAGCAAATGGAGGGGCCACAGATACCACAGCAGAAAGCATGGTTTCAGCAGGAAGAATCATATCTTACAAGTGCAGAAAAAGATAAAAAAGATTGAGAGCATGTTTAGGGTATAAATCAGTAACAACAACAAAAATATATTAAAAAATATCACATTTAAATTGTAGAATAGTTTTAGTTAGAATCTTTTTATTTCTCAAAATAATACATAAATGATAAGTCATAAACCCTGTAAAAACCCAGACTTTCATATTCTTCATCATTTACGAGTATATTGACTCTATAATGTTTTAGACGTCGATGACATTTATAGTAATTTTTAGACACCCCTCTTAATGCTCTTAGTTAATTCTAAGTATTTTTATTTTAAGGGTTGTTTGTTATTTAATTAATGTTAATAATAATCAGGGTTTTCTTATAACAAAAAAAGGTACCGGAACTCACTTCATGTCAAGCTGTTTATTTTAAAAAAATCATTCAAATATCATTGAAACATTCATTACAATACCATATTTTATTTTATTTATTGTTTCGGCATTAACTTTGTGGTAAGACATGTTACAATGATTAAAGAAAACACTTCGTTTTTTACCACTTGAGTTTTATTATAGACTACATGTTTCAGAAGTTAAACATCCATCATTCAGGTATAATAACATTATAAGTATAACTTCTGAAACATGTAGTCTATAATAAAACTCAAGTGGTAAAAACGAAGTGTTTTCTTTAATCATTGTACCATATTTTATCATTTTGACAAATTATATAAATATAGATAGTAATTACGTAAGCACAAACATTGTTTTGTTTAATTGATTTTGTAAATTAAAAACATATATAATATATATCCGTGAAAAAAGGTTCCGGAACGCTGTTTCACCGAGAAACAAGTTGAAAAAAGCCCTGATAATAATTATAATTTGATTCCGACTTGACTAAGCGGTATGTGCTCTACATACTTAGTAAGACATTATGTTTAAAAGGAGGTATGGTAAGTTTTTTTTATAGAAACCCCTACAGACGCTCTCCTTCATTTTTGATATATCGCTTACTCTTTTCAAGAACGCCATAAATCAAAAAACTTAATTTTTCAGGAGATCGTTTTTAATGTTTAAAATTAGTATACAATGTATTAAAAATAAATATCAAGCCACTTACTGAACTTTTTACTGTGCAACAGATATTTTTAGGTAAAACCTGAAGGTTTTTTCTCCATTTGAAAAATATTTAGTATAATTAAAAAAATTATTAAACAATACCTTTTCTTCAAAATGCAAAAACAACACATTCTGCCCTGTAACGGGTAAATATTAAGATAAAAATATGCCGCTTTTGCTGGGATATAGTACATTGTCTGGGCATTTTGAGAACATGCACAACTGAAAATTGACGATTTTTGATTTATGACGTTCTTGAAAGGAGTGAGCGATATGAGAAACGTATACGATACGAATGTAAATATGTTTATTTATGTTTTTTTTACATAAAAAAACAATTTGTTATAACTTATTAGCTCTGTATATATGTTTATAACCAGTTCAATAAAAATAATATTGTTTTAAAAAATATATTTATTTTATTTTGTATATTAAAAGCAACGTGGTATGATAATATAACACTCTCCTTATCATTCATTGTTCGCTTTGTGTAATAGTTATAGTGGTATTACACAAAGTGAACGATGAATGATAAGGAGAGTGTAATATTTATTTTATTTAACTGGACATTCGGGTAAATTTTAACAACATATGTTTTGATTTGGCATTTATATTTATTTCTGCCAAGAAAATTATTATCCTTTTTTATTATTATTATAATGTTTTATTGGTCACTCGCAAACGAGTGATTATGGCTGTTACAAAAAAAAACATTGTGACAAAAAAAATATAAGAGAAGACAGAGAAAAAGAAGAGGAAAAAAACAGAAATTAAGGAAAATGTGTATAAAATGAATTGATGAATCAACTTAAATTAAATCATATACATATCGCTCACTCCTTTCAATAACGTCAAATATCAAAAATCGTAAATTTTTAGTTGTGCATGTTTTCAGAATGCCCAGACAATGTACTATATCCCAGCAAAAGAGGCATATTTTTAACTTAATATTTACCCGCTACAGGGCAGAAAGTGTTGTTTTTGCATTTTGAAGAAAAGGTATTGTTTAATTATTTTTTTTAAACATACTAATTATTTTTCAATTGGGAAAAAACATTATTGTTTTACCTAAAAAGATCTGTTGTACAGTAAATAGTTCAATGAGTGGCTTGATATTTATTTTTAATACATTTTATTACATTTTTAAACTTTAAAAGCAACACTCTAATGTATGGAAGTGAAACATGGAGTTGGCAAAAGAAGGATGAAAGTAGACTGAATGCAGTCGAAATGCGATCTCTCAGAAGAATGTGCGACAAAACGATGTATGATAGATGTGAGAATAGTGAAATAAGGAAGGAATGCAAAGCTGAGATAAGCATTATCGATAAAATTAAGAAAGGTGTGTTGAGATGGTTTGGACATGTGGAACGAATGAGTGACGAAAAGAAGCAGAGGAAGACCGAGAAAAACATGGCACGATCAAGTATACCAAATACTTGAAAGTGGTCAGGTTAGGAGTCGTAACAATCGGCCGGTATGTATGAGGAGATGCATGAACGTGGAAGAGGCGAAGAATGTTTGCAAGGACAGAGTGGTGTGGCGCTCTATTCTCTCCTCCTACCCCTGCGGGGAAGCGGCGTGATGGTTAGTTAGTTAGTTAGTTAGTTAAAAACAATCTCCTGAAAAATCAAGTTTTTTTATATATGACGTTGTTGAAAGGAGTGAGCGATATGTATTTCTCTTTTATTTTTTTTATATGTGAAGTAAGGAAAAATTTAACACCATTGTACTATATGTAATATATCCTAATAAAATGTATGTAATAGCTCCTATATAATACACATCCAGGAAAACTCCAGGTTTTTGCTAATATAATTTTTTTGTACTCATCAATATTAATCATTTTTTTTTGGTACGTTAATTTATTACATTGCAAGTTATTCAAATTATTTTATTTATTTATTTTAGATTGAATTTTAATTTGTAAAAAAGTAAATATTTAGTAAATGTTTCGTTACTGGAAATATAGAATGATCTAAGGGACATTTTACATGATGTCATTTTTTGTTGTTGATTTGAGTTAAGTTTGAAATAGACCGTAGATGCTGCTGATAACTCACAAAAAACAACATGTCAATTATTTATAAGGGAGGAAAGGATATTTTATTTAAAAATATATATAATACGGTCATTTTGTTTATTAATACCGACATCATCAGACTGGTCCACCAGTCTGATGATGTCGGTAACGACGAAACCCGGTCGCTGGTCAAATAAAAATTAAGTGGAAAAGCTAAAAATATTGGTTTTAATCTAATAATATATTAAAAATGCAATTCCATCACGAAGTGTCAGTGGATAATATAAATCTATTTTGTTTATTGTTTTGGCATTTACTTTGTGGTTAGACATGTTAAAATTATTTTATAAAACACTTGTTTTTTTATCACTCGAGTTTATTTACGACAACTAGTTCATTTTTAGACCTGAAGATGGAAGCTTAGTTTTCGAAACTGGTTGTCTTGAATAAACTCAAGAGGTAAAAAACAATTGTTTTCTTTAATAATTTTAAAATACGGTCTACGGAGCTTTGAATTGTTTGAGACTTCGGAATAAAGCTTTTAAAAATAAAAATATAAAAATTAATTCCACTTGTTATTTACGTCATTCGTATATCCGGTGATGCAAGATCTATGACTATTATAATTTTATTTATTTAATAAATGATTAAATTGTATAACTTTATAAATTTTTCTTTAAATAACTGAAATCCTCACCCAGTGGTGCATAGAACACTGCAGAAGTCAGATCCACAGTATCTCGATCGTAAATCGAAAAAAAATTCTTACAAATAGTACTAGTTAGCGCGTTTGGAGGACCCGGGTTCGATTCCCGGGGGAGTCAAAATAAATAGGACAGATTTTTCTTTTTAATATATATTTACTATTACCCTCACCTCTGTAGTGTAATGGTCAGCACGCTCGGCTACCGTTCTGGAGGTCCCGGGTTCGATTCCCAGGGGGGTCAAATAAATATAAGTGATTTTTTCACTGTAATATTTATTCAATATTACCCTGGACTGGTACCTGAAGCGGAGGGCTGATCACCTTTCCTTCATGTGTAAACGATCAAGATAACACTGCGTTTATATGATGCAGTGCCCTATGCACCATTGGGTGCGGATAAGGGTTTTATTATTATTATTATTACTACTACCCTCGACTAGTGTTTGAAGCGCAGGACTGATCATTTTGCCTTGATATATGTTATTAACGCTTTTTTTTAGAGAAATATTTATGTTTTTATTATTTACACAAATATTTCAATTTCATACTATTTCTGTGAGCCTAAGTGGCTCATTATAAGAAATGGGTATCAAATTGTGGTAGAGTGGGTTCGAACCGAGAAACTCTGATTTAAGAGTCCGCGACACTAACCACGGGACCACAACCCGACACTTTAGCCAACATTGCATCGAACGAGCCTTTTTTCCTCGAATTTTCACTTATGAATTACACGAAATTATAGTAACTTTTGACATAAAGAGTAAATCCGCTTACAAGAAGGTATAGGCTATATAACTTTTAAACTTGAAGCCTAAGTAGGGCCATGATAAGCGGTGTTGCATAAGCCGTAGCTAGATTTCAGATGATTTAGAGGTGATGCCCTATTGGGTTTTGATAACGGTCAAAAGAAATGATTTTTTAAAATAAATAAATAATATAAACACGTAATTAATTCATTCAAACACGTATTTATTCAATATTACCCTGGACTGGTACCTGAAGCGGAGGGCTGATCAACTTTCCTTCATGTGTAAACGATTAAGATAACACTGCGTTAATATGACACAGTGCCCTATGCACCATTGGGGTGCGGATAAGGGTTTTATTATTATTATTATATTATAATTAATTGTAGTTTTCAAGAAAAAAAGTAATATCAATATTACCATGGACTGGTACCTGAAGCGGAGGGCTGATCAACTTTCCTTCATGTGTAAACGATTAAGATAACACTGCGTTAATATGACACAGTGCCCTATGCACCATTGGGGTGCGGATAAGGGTTTTATTATTATTATTATATTATAATTAATTGTAGTTTTCAAGAAAAAAAGTAATATCAATATTACCATGGACTGGTACCTGAAGCGGAGGGCTGATCAACTTTCCTTCATGTGTAAACGATTAAGATAACACTGCGTTAATATGACACAGTGCCCTATGCACCATTGGGGTGCGGATAAGGGTTTTATTATTATTATTATATTATAATTAATTGTAGTTTTCAAGAAAAAAAGTAATATCAATATTACCATGGACTGGTACCTGAAGCGGAGGGCTGATCAACTTTCCTTCATGTGTAAACGATTAAGATAACACTGCGTTAATATGACACAGTGCCCTATGCACCATTGGGGTGCGGATAAGGGTTTTATTATTATTATTATATTATAATTAATTGTAGTTTTCAAGAAAAAAAGTAATATCAATATTACCATGGACTGGTACCTGAAGCGGAGGGCTGATCAACTTTCCTTCATGTGTAAACGATTAAGATAACACTGCGTTAATATGACACAGTGCCCTATGCACCATTGGGGTGCGGATAAGGGTTTTATTATTATTATTATATTATAATTAATTGTAGTTTTCAAGAAAAAAAGTAATATCAATATTACCATGGACTGGTACCTGAAGCGGAGGGCTGATCAACTTTCCTTCATGTGTAAACGATTAAGATAACACTGCGTTAATATGACACAGTGCCCTATGCACCATTGGGGTGCGGATAAGGGTTTTATTATTATTATTATATTATAATTAATTGTAGTTTTCAAGAAAAAAAGTAATATCAATATTACCATGGACTGGTACCTGAAGCGGAGGGCTGATCAACTTTCCTTCATGTGTAAACGATTAAGATAACACTGCGTTAATATGACACAGTGCCCTATGCACCATTGGGGTGCGGATAAGGGTTTTATTATTATTATTATATTATAATTAATTGTAGTTTTCAAGAAAAAAAGTAATATCAATATTACCATGGACTGGTACCTGAAGCGGAGGGCTGATCAACTTTCCTTCATGTGTAAACGATTAAGATAACACTGCGTTAATATGACACAGTGCCCTATGCACCATTGGGGTGCGGATAAGGGTTTTATTATTATTATTATATTATAATTAATTGTAGTTTTCAAGAAAAAAAGTAATATCAATATTACCATGGACTGGTACCTGAAGCGGAGGGCTGATCAACTTTCCTTCATGTGTAAACGATTAAGATAACACTGCGTTAATATGACACAGTGCCCTATGCACCATTGGGGTGCGGATAAGGGTTTTATTATTATTATTATATTATAATTAATTGTAGTTTTCAAGAAAAAAAGTAATATCAATATTACCATGGACTGGTACCTGAAGCGGAGGGCTGATCAACTTTCCTTCATGTGTAAACGATTAAGATAACACTGCGTTAATATGACACAGTGCCCTATGCACCATTGGGGTGCGGATAAGGGTTTTATTATTATTATTATATTATAATTAATTGTAGTTTTCAAGAAAAAAAGTAATATCAATATTACCATGGACTGGTACCTGAAGCGGAGGGCTGATCAACTTTCCTTCATGTGTAAACGATTAAGATAACACTGCGTTAATATGACACAGTGCCCTATGCACCATTGGGGTGCGGATAAGGGTTTTATTATTATTATAATATTATAATTAATTGTAGTTTTCAAGAAAAAAAGTAATAAATTAGTTTTAAAAATCAGAGTAACTAAAAATGTATTGAAATATACTTATATAGGCATAAAATAAAACACTTGTATAAGACTACTTTTGAGTTATGCACGACTAGTTTCGAGAACCACAGATGTTTTCAACTGGTGTAAATACAAAATTTGTATTTACACATACAACTTAATACACTCGTATTTGTATTTACACATACAACTTAATAACGTCGCTTAGGTGTACAAAAATAGTGTGAAATTGAAATATTTGTAAGTATAATAAAAAAAAAAAAACTTTTTCAAAAATGACAAATAGATTTTTTTTCTTTATTTAAAAAAAATATTTGATGAACTCGATATTCCACCTGCATAATGATACCCTATTATATGTAGCTCTCACCTGAAATGCCACTTCCACCCTTTTCGCTTTCCATTGTCGTCAATTATTTATATTATAATGTATTTTAAGAAGGGATAAATAAAACACCACTGAAATATGTGTTTATTTTCATCAGAAAAAAATACAAAACGTTTACATTTTTTTATTAAAGAATATTAAAAAAGTAGGAGAATGTGGTTTGTAATAGAAGAGGAAGACCAATGTTATAATATATGTACATGAATAAATATATATATATATATATATATATATATATATATATATATATATATATATATATATATATATATATGTATATAAATATATATATATATATATACATATATATATATATATATATATATATATATATATATATATACATATATATATATATATATATATATATATATATATATATATATATATATATATATATATATATATATATCTATATACATATATAAATACATATAGAGGTAGATGGAAAAAAACCATCACACCTCTCGGTCTCTTCCAAATTCACGCATCTCCTCAACCGCTTTCAAGTATTAGACATTCTTGATCGTGCCAAGTTTTTCTCGGTCTTCCTCTGCTTCTTTTTCCAACTACATTCGCCTCATAAATTTGTTATCATCATGAAATTTAAAAAACCATCATACATATATGCAAGTAATAAAATATACATATTCTTTTTTTTCTAGCTGAAATACGCTTCACAGTACGAGTTCGGGTACCGCGTCCGCGACGCACACACCGGTAACGACTTTGGCCATACTGAGGTGTCCGATGGCGACAACGCGAGTGGCAGCTACCACGTTCTGCTGCCAGACGGTCGTCTGCAGAATGTCAGATACCACGCTGGGCCTGAGGGCTTCAACGCGCAGGTCACGTACCACTAGAGAAGGTAAACACACGACTACTAACACGGCTTATGACCTGTCACCATATAAAAATCTAATTTATTAGGGGACTAGAAAACATGGGAATGTAACCAATACATACTTATATTATTTTTTGACATCTCATCAAAGATGAAGAAGAATATGGAAGTCTGGGCATTTACGGGGCTGATGACCGTCATAGACTGGTTCAAGTGATCACTTCTTTACACACGTGTAACATTCACCAATTCTACCCATTATTGACCACTCCAATTCAGTAGGCAGGGAGAGTGGAACGCCGCACTTCAATATGCAACCAATCTGTTTGTTTTACCATTGTTTCCTCACTCATTCGTTCTACATGTCCAAACCATCTCAACACACCTTTCTTAGTTTGCTGGATAATGCTTATCTCAGCCTTGCACCCTTTCCTTATATCACCATTGGAACATATACCATACATGGTTTTGCCGCACTGAGAGATCGAGTTCCAACTGCATACAGTATAATTAACAAAAAAATTGTCAACTACATGTTACATTAGGGTCGGTATCAGGACTTCTTTGTGTACTAAATTTAATATTTTATGGTTGAAAAAAATTGACAGGCGCCGTGGAGTTGTTGGGTGGACAGTTGACTACCAAACAGGAGTTGCTGGTTCGATTCCATCCGATGCTAGTCCAGTGCTATCTGAAATTCAGTTAAAAACATGTAATACCATTTCAAGAAATTTAAAAATTACATTTGATGCATTGTTTTTTAAAAATATAAACAAAGATGAAGGAGAATATGGAAGAATATTACCATGCAAATAAAAGCTTTTTTCAATCCAACAAAGATGTCTGTTGTGAACTCATTTGCACAGCGTCATGAGATTGATCAATATATCTAGGACTTCCAAAATTTTGAGTAAAGTGGTTGAAAATAATATGGATATCCGGGTATTTACCGGGTTTATGACCTGTCGTAGGCTGGTTAAGTGATCACTTTACACACGTGCAAAATTTACTAGTCTACCTATGATTAAAACTACATTTTAATTTGTACGTATATTATTCTCAAATGATCCTTGATCACTCTGATCTGTATGCTTTTTTCCAAATCATGACATTATTTTCTTAAGACCAACCTTAGATCACCTCAAAGTGGAGACTTTTTACAGATCATGGCTATATTTTCCTTAGACTGCCTTTTGATAACTCCGAAGTGCTATATATCTTTCTAGATCATGCGTATTGCCATCTACACAAACAAAAATATTGTTATTTTGTCAAATTATTTTGGGAAGGTTTACACAAACAAAAATATTGTTTACTTTTCCTGACAAGATTAACACAATCAAAACGATTGTTTTTTTTTATCTTTACAAGATTTTCACAAACCAAAAGATTGTTTATTTATCTTGACAATATTTACACTACCAGAAATATTGATTACTTATCCTGACAAGATTTACACAGACAAAATGATTGTTTACCTATCCTGATTAGATTAACAGAATCAAAACGATTGTTTATTTATCCTGACAAGATTGACAAAAAACAAAAATATTGTTTAGTTATCCAGACAAGATTTACACAAACAAAAATATTGTTTTTTTTATCTTGACAAGATTTACACAAACCAAAAGATTGTTTATTTATCTTGACAAGATTTACACGAACAAAAAGATTGTTTACTTATCTTGACAAGATTTACACAAACAAAAAGATTGTTTACTTATCTTGACAAGATTTACACAAACAAAATGATTATTTAGTTATCCTGACAAGATTTACTCAAACAAAAAGATTGTTTAGTTATCCTGACAAGATTTACACAAACAAAAAGATTGTTTACTTATCCTAACAAGATTAACAGAAACAAAACGTTTGTTACCTAACTAAGCTATTTTGTAAATAATCAATAAAGAAATAATCAATATTCTTCTCCATCTCAAATAGCCCACGAATTCAACTTTAACCATTTTTTTAATATTTGAAATCATTTTCACCAAAATAACAAAAGTCACTTAGATTACACACGGTCTAAATTCGATGTTTGCAACGTTCACTCACCACGAAGATCAAAATTCCACTAAGAGAGATTCAGAGAATGTGGTCATTTAAAAAAGTAATCATAGCGAGCGATGAACAACTAACCTAGCATGTGTTAGGCGCCTCTTCGACATCGCTTGCACACTGAAGTGCACAAACTCCAGTTTATTTATTTTTCAAAACATATTACATACATAAGTCATATATCGTAGTCATACAGGAGAAAGCGACCAAGTGCATTTTTTTTACAAAAACGTGATCATTAACTATTTGATATCCTACTAGCTTAATATTGCCCTGAAAAACATCCCAAAGGATTTTAAACTTGTAAGCATAATATATTGACTTGGTAAAAATGACTAACTGCATTGATGTTTATTTTGTTGGCAAGCAAAAGTGACTTAAATGGTCCTCCTGAACATTTTACGTTTTGTTAGTTAGTCACTTTCTCCTGTACTACTACGATATATAAAATATTCCCGATGAGTAATTTCTATTTCTCATTTTGGGATATGGGATTAAGGTTAACAAGACTGGAACATAAATAATAAAGTTACAAAAAAGATTTATTTTAAATAACCAAAACTACGTAATACATGGCAAAATATAAAAATAATAAACAGGTTTAATAAAAAGGCATAAGAAGCAAGGGTTCTATTTTATATATGTCAGGCAGCTGGTTAGTTTGGGTATGGGCAATATATTTTAAGGCCCTTACTCCAAATTTAGCAGTGTTTATGGGCTCCACATGTATTTTGTTATGTCCTCGTGTATTATGATAATGATTATTCAACCTAGATATGTGACTAATAGGTAACTAAAACTCTTTACTTATCATTCATCCTTATAATTTATAAGATGAATGATAAGGAGAGTGTTTTACTTACTTTTGTTACTTTTCGGTTACCCAATAAGGATGGTAAACGTTAGGTACATTTTCTTTCCAACTAATTTTTTAAAGGAATAAACCACAAAGCCTCTATTAGAGGCATGTCTGCAGGTAGGATAGTAAAGATAGGGAAGGTAAATGTGAAAAATACAGCACAAACACCCAGACCAAGTGAAAATAAATCTTTCTTGAATTTATTTTGTAATTTCCGGGAATCGAAACCACGACGCCAGTCTCGCAGTCGAGCGTCTGCACAACTACGCCACGGCGCCTGTCAAATTGCAGTTACAGGATAGGTCGGTTACCCATCTCCATAACGTCTTCGTCTTTGTTAGGATATCAATAATCTTGGGTATTTATCAGCCAAACTAAGTGGTTAAAAATCAATACGTCGTTTATTATTCGTTATTTTGGTGTCTAAGCACTTCAAGCTGTAAGCTACTGTCGAAAAACCCATTAAAATTCATTAATGAACGTCTTCATAAATTTGTTTTTATTTGCATTTTAAGTAAGTGGAATATTTAAAAAAAAAATCATCAGAAATTTCTTTTTTATATCTTAAGTTTAAAAAAAAATACTTTTAAAACAAACAAAAAAATAGTAAAAAGTTGTTTGAACATTAGTGGTTTTTTCTCGAACTTGAATACGTTTTACAGGAAGTTCAGTTCTTTTTTCTCGAATTGGAGTGCTTTTTGCAGGAACTTCAGTGTTTTTTCTCGAATTTGAGTACTTTTTCCAGGAACTTCAGTGATTTTTTCATGAACTTGAGAACTTTTTGCTGGAACTTCAATGTTTTTTCTTAAACTTGAGAATTTTTTGATAGAACTTCAGAGCTTTATCATCTCACCAATAGATGTCTTTAGTGAAGTTATAGTGTTTCAGAATAATGTTTCAAAATTAGTTTATATATATAGAACTTGAGTAGTGTGGTTGTCATTAATGGGTAGAATTGGTGAATGTTACACGTGTGTAAAGTGATCACTTAAACCAGCCTATGACGGTCGTCAGCCCCGTAAATGCCCAGACTTCCATATTCTTCCTCATCTTTGATGAGATGTCAAAAAATACTATTTATGTTTTTGTGGTTAACTATAATTGGCTTGTTTAATGTATATTTCTTAATTGTTTTGTTTTACATATCGCACACTCCTTTCAAGAACGTCATAAATCAAAAATCGTCAATTTTCAGTTCTGCATGTTTTCAGATTGCCCAGAAAATGTTCTATATCCCAGCAAAAGCGGCATATTTTTACCTTAATATTCTACACACTACAGGGCAGAAAGTGTTGTTTTTTGCATTTTGAAGAAAAGGTATTGTTTAGTTATTTTTTTTAAATATACTAAATATTTTCTAAATGGAGAAAAAACCTTAAGGTTTTACCTTAAGGATCTGTTGCACAGTAAAAAGTTCAATAAGTGGCTTGACATTTATTTAAAAAAAATTGTATTATATTTTTAATCTTAAAAACGTTCTCCTGAAAAATCAAGTTTTTTTATTTATGACGTTTTTGAAAGGAGTGAGCGATATGTTGCTGTTGTTAACACAAATAAAAAATAATATATAAATAAATACATAATCAGCTCCGAAATACAAGTCAGGTACTCAACCACGTAGATTCTTCATAACGCATATTACGTTCTAGTACCTCACTCAGCCGAATTCGCTGTGCAATTATTAGTTTAGTGAACGTAAAGTCGTCACGCTTTTTACTCACAAAATTAGTGAAATTCTTCTAAATTCGTTTAAATTGTTAATAAATGACTAAGATAATTAATTAAGAGCTTGGTAACTCGGTTCAGTAGGTGCGATTTCCTAAGTTTTGATCACAATAAATCTGGCTATATGATATATATTACAAATCAAAATATTTCAATTTATTTACAACATTTTGAATGTGTCTAAATACTTGTTCACAAAATCTTGATTATCTTCAATTCAATTTCAATTCAAACCCTTACCCGCACCCCAATGGTGCATAGGGCACTGTATTATATAAACACAGTGTTATCTTGATCGTTAACACACAAAGGAAAGGTGATCAGCCCTCCGCTTCACGTACCAGTCCGGGGTAATATTGAATTAGAGTGAAAAAATCACTTTTATTTATTTGACCCCCCCGGGAATCGAACCCGGGACCTCCAGTTCGGTAGCCAAGCGTGCTGACCATTACACTACGGAGGCGGACAATTCAATTACAGGAGTTATTTTCATATTATTTTTTGACATCTCATCAAAGAATTCCATATTCTTCTTCATCTTTGATGAGTTGTCAAAAAATAATATTTTAATTTAATTTATTTATTGTTTCGGCATTTACTTTGTGGTAAGATATATTTATTTATTGGAAAACCAACAGAATATTGAACAAAAATAACATAATATAATAAAATGAAATAAAAACATTCCAATTAGAGGTTTTCACTTAAGTAATCTAAAAATAAAAATAATCTGTCATGTACATAAAAGTATGACTATATAATAAACTAACATTACATGTTTTTATAAAATAATAAAAAAATTCTTTATCAACTAGTCGAATATCGCTTACTCCTTTCAAGAACGTCATAAATCAAAAATCTTCAATTTTCAGTTGTATTTTCGGAATGCCCATAAAATATATTATATCCCAGCTGAAGCGGCATATTTTTAATTTAATATTTACCCGCTACAGGGCAGAAAGTGTTGTTTTTGCATTTTGAATAAAATGTATTGTTTAATCATTTTTTAAATTTACTAGATATTTTTTAAATGTAGAAAAAATCTTCAGGTTTCACCTTAAAAGATCTGTTGCACAGTAAAAAGTACAATAAGTGCCTTAATATTTATTTTTAATACATTGTATTATATTTTCAAACTTTAAAAACGTTCTCCTGAAAAATCAAGTTTTTTGATTTATGACGTTCTTGAAAGGAGTGAGCGATATTTGTACATCAACAATATTTATTAGTCTTAAACGTATTAAAATAAGCTTTATTGATGTCTATTTCACTAAGCATTGCATTGCACATATCGCAGGCTCGATTTACAAATGAATTTCGGTAAGACTTGGTGTGCATTTTAGGGATTTTAATTATTTTTTTTGTTTCTGGTCTGTGCTCCCGGGACTCTAAAATTGATGAGTGATAAAAACTCTGGGCAATCTACATAATTATTTAAAATGTTTAATGTTGAAATTATTAATGTAAACACTTGTTTTTTTACCACTTGAGTGCATTTAAGACAACTATTTTTAGTTTGAGTGTACTAAATGTAAACCTATGAAAAAAATACGAAAATATGAATAGCTTATGAAACTAGTTGTCTTAAATAAACTCAAGTGGTAAAAAAACAAGTTATTTATTTCCTAATTTTAATTTCAACAATATTTTATTCAACTTGCATATTTACACTAGCGTACACATTTCGCTCACTCCTTTCAAGGACGTCACAAATAAAAAACTTGATTTTTCGGGAGAACGTTTTTAAAGTTTAAACATATTATACAATGTATTTAAAATAAATATCAAGCCACTTATTATTCTTTTTGCTGTGCAACAGATCTTTTTAGGTAAAACCTGAAGGTTTTTTCTACATTTGGAAAATATTTAGTATATTTAAAAAAATAATTAAACAATACCTTTTCTTCGAAATGCAAAAACATCACATTCTGCCCTGTAGCGGGTAAATATTAAGTTAAAAATATGCCTCTTTTGCTGGGTATTATTATAGTACGTTTTCTGGGCATTCCGAAAACATGCACAAATGAAAATTGACGATTTTTTATTTATGACGTTCTTGAAAGGAGTGAGGGATTTGTGAATTGGATTTAACCATTGTTGATGATGTTCAGTAATGTATAATATTTTTTTGTTTTCAGAAAATGACGTCTTTCCGCGCTAGCATCGTTTAAGAACCTGCCATCATAGTAAAATAATAATAGCAAATTAAAATAATTGTATTTATTGTCATCTAATTGTATTCATTTGAATTGCCAGTAAAAAATCAATTAGGATCTGTAAATAGTTGATAACTGTTCACCAAATTATATTAAATCTGTTATATATCTTTTAATAAAATAACATTAAATTCTGCTAAAAACAACTGATACCTTTTCATCAAATCAAATTAAAATCTGCGAGAACCAGGTGATATTTCTGAATCAAATTAAATTAAAATCCGCCAAGACCAGCTGAAACCTTTTAGTTAAATTAAATAAATATCTGCTAAAACCAGCTGATACCTTTTAATCAAAATAACTTAAAATCTGCTAAAACCAGCTGATATCTGTAGACCAAATTCAATTTCAATCTGTAAAAACTAGTTAAATAACATCACAAGCTGCAAAAACCTGATTAAATCAAATTAGATTCAATATTGTATATTTTATTTATAAAATCACATTCAAATGAGTAATTAATAAAAATACATGTTTTTAAAGTTACATTACATTTTTTGTACAAACTATCTGAATCAAATAAGATTTCAAAATATTTGGAAAGGCGGTTTGATTTGTTAAACGTCAAATTTGATTTGAAAAACGTCCATTTTGAAATAAAAAACCTGTCGTAAAAGATACATTTGATGTTTGTACAAAAATTGTAAGCATACAACTTTCTTATCGTTTTTTTTAAATTAAACTTAGTAATTTAAGCATGTTTTGTGCAATAATATTTAAGTTAAGTTAAGTTATTTATATCAATTGTTAAGTTTAAAAATAAATAAGTCAACGGTTACCTGAAATACATTTCGTATAATTTTTAAAAACAATTTTTTAAAATTTTTATTCTTATTAAAAGTAGTTAAAATTACTTAAAAATGTGCAATATAATTTAATTCCATATATATTTTTTATGTATATTCATGTTTATATATATATATATATATATATATATATATATATATATATATATATATATATATATATATATATATATATATATATTTATATAAATATATATAAATATATATATATATATATATATATATATATATATATATATATATATATATATATATATATATATATATATATATATATATATATATATATATATATATATATATATATATATATATATATATATATATATATATATATATATATATATATATATATATATATATATGTATATATATATATATATATATATACATATATATATATATATATATATATACATATATATATATATATATATATATATATATATATATATATATATATATATATATATATATATATATATATATATATATATATATATATATTCATATATTTATAAATCGTATCCATAATAAAGTTAACTTAATATTTAAATTAAAAACTTGTTTTATAATTTATATTTTATATTAAACGTTTTAAAAAAAAACATTTTTTTCTTAACCTCCTTCAAACCCTTATCTGCACTTAATGCACATAGGGCCCTGTATCATATAAACGTATTGTTATCTTAAGACCCAAACTAATCTGGAATCAATCATGTCGAATGTATTAATTCATTTTGGTAAAAAAATTGTATGTATCTATGAAATAAATGAATATTTTTTTATTTTTTATTATTTGTGCAATTCATTCACCCCACAGGAAAGGTGATCAGCCCTTCGCTTCAGGTACCAGTCGAGGGTAATATTCAATAAATATTAGAGTGAAAAAATCACTTATATTTATTAGACCCCTCCCTTGGGAATTTAGCCCGCGACCTTCAGTACGGTAGCCGAGCGTGCTGACCATTACACTATGGAGGCGGACCATCTTATAACACACCTAAAAAAACCACAACACAAAACTCGAAAGCGAATTACTTCATCTTTAGTTGACGGAAAAACGTATCTACATTGGCCTTAAGGCGGGATAATAAATAGACCACAATTAATTTTTTTTTTAAAACCAGGTAAAATTTCATGTAATCGATTTATTTGCTTTCAATGCCGTTTTTGTATTGAAAAAATAAGTTTTTCTTCGAAATAAATGTATGGTATTGAAAAGAAAATAGTTTTTTGAAGGTAAGGAGTTGAAAAATATTTATTTGCCAAATAACAATCCACATATATTTTTAAAAATGTGGACAGACAACATGAGCGGCTTCTCGTTGAGCCGGTCGCTTGCTGATTTTGTATATTTGAGAGTATTTCATAATAATGTTTTAGAAATTCATATTATTTTTTGACATCTCATCAAAGATGAAAAAAATATGGAAGTCTAGGCATTTACGGGGCTTTAGAAATTCGTTGAATAAGTCACAAGAAAATTAATACAAATGAAAAATAAACATAAACAGTTTATGCAGTGGAATCTTGATATAACGAATTTAGGGAGTTTTGGAAAAAAACTGATTATAGAGTAATTTGTTATATTGAAGTATGGTTGCCTAAAAACCCGTTATGTTGAAAAGGTATCAAATTGTGGTAGAGTGGGTTCGAACCGAGAAACTCTGACTAAAGAGTCCGCGACACTAACCACGGGACCAAAATCTGACTGTTAATGTCTTATTATACCTAAAACAAAGTGACTGTAAGTATTGTTTATGTATACATTAATATTATCGAGGAAAACCGAGGAAAAATTGGCATAATCGAGTATTTCAAATACTTAAAAGTGGTCAGGTCAGGAGATGAAATAATTTGCAGATTTGTGCGAGGAGATGAATGAATGGAAGAAGCAAAGTTGTTTGAATGGTGTGGCGTTCTATTTTCTCAGCTACTCCTGCGATAAAATGGCGTGATGGTTAGCTAATATATTTTTTTTACACAAATATTATTCTCGTGTATAGCACCATCTGTGAACAATATTGAAAAACTAAAAACATTGTGCGAAGTGAAATATAATTTGTGAAAATTAATGTTTAGTATAGAACAAAAACAGTAGATGTCTGTAAAAATACTATTTCTAATATAAAATACAAAGAGCGTATACATTTATAGCATTGGGGAAGGTACTATAAGTTCATAAAATGGTATGAATATATATTAGTTATCAAAAGATAGAAAAAACGTATTTTTTTTTAAATGGTGAGGTCGTTAGGTAGGTACTGTATTGGCCGACAGTGTCACCATATTGTCTATGGCTGGTTACTTAAATTCGTTAGTCTATGGCCACTTAGAGCTTATCTATACAATTAGTTTGTCTGTGGCTGATCGCCGGTATAAATATTTGCAAAAGTTGTTTACTCAAAAATAACGATTTTTTTTTAAAAATTGGCTTTAAATTTCGTCACAGGCAGTGATGCGCTCATTTCAATGTTTTGGTAATGCTATAGATAGACAGAAATAGAAGGACTTGTGTCAAAATATATTATTTTGCTGACCATACCTCATCCCCCCTTCCGCATTTCTGTGTTGAGTAATGCTTATCAAACAAACAATAAAATGATAAATCATACATATTAAATCAATAATACTATTGTTTAATCTGTGCTATGAGCTTTCTTGCTACGCTAAATGTTTATCATTCTTCAATAAGGAATTTAAAGTTATGTTATTCTAGCTGTCAAATTTGAAACCATAGAAGTTCATACTTCGTCAAGTGCATAAATAAAAAGAACTTGCTGATGGTTCACGTGAATACGTTGATAATACATTTCAATACAATAATTAATAAAATATAATTGTATTAATTTTTTTATACAGTACGTATTGTAATATTGAACGTTTGCACAATGTCTATCAATCACATGCTCCGAATTGAATCGGCTTATTACGTCCTCTTGTAGTTTGTAGTACAAAAACTGCCTCTAAAAAGAATAAATTTACTGGAAATGTGCACCGTGCTGTCACACATATTACAAAACACAGTTAATTTGCAAATAAATTCATGATACGTATTGATATTTCAACATTGCTTAGTTTTCTTTGTATACTCTATTTTCATCCTCGCATTTTAACGGTAGACACATTTGTTTTAAATACTGTTAGAAATATATAATATTACGGCATAAAATTAAAGGAATTCATATGAAAAAGACTTATTGTGTATTACTTTGTATATTTACAGGGAAAATAAATACAAAGATATATAATGGAGCCCCCTTCAGTCAGAGTTAAGACTGAATTGGGGACTAACTATGGGCAAGGCAATAGTCTACATACTGAGGAAGAGGCAATACTCGAGAAAAAGCCAGAGTTAGCTGTGGGAAACAGGAATATACCGCATTGTGATGGACAAAAATCACACTCAGCTGTAAAGAAAGAGAATATCTACCCAGAAGTACCTCTTATCATGTCTGAACCTGTAACAGATGAATCCTGTGGTATTGAGTTGCATGCTGGGAAAAATGAAACAGAGTTTAATTTAGGCAACAGTGGGCCACATTTTACTGTAAAGGAGGAGGTCATCTTCCCAGAAGATCCTGAGACTCTAACCTATGATGTTTATAATTACAATCTTCTTGCTAGGGAAGACCTAAGCAAGCCAGCAGAATCAGGAACCAGTACTATGTTCACTGAAATTGACATTTCATTTCCTAATGTTAAACAAGAATGTTTGCAATCCTCGAGTAACATTGTACTTAACTCTAGTAAGTATTTATTTTATTTCATATACTTTAAATGCATCCAAATTTTGGTCACAAATGCTGAACTTGCCCGTCCTTCTGCTGCTAACTTATAAATTTCAAGTTTAGATGTCGCATTTTTGGTGTTTTCAATTGAAGTTTGTATTTCTATTTGACGAAATTTGAGTTGTGTGGTTGTCAATCATGAATAGTATGGCAAATGTTACACAGTGCATCATGTGATCACTTAACCCTAGATAACTAAACATTCGTCCACGCGACGACGCCCCCCTCCGAGAAAGTCAAGTTCTCTTACTTTTGCCTTCCTGATGATTCCTGATTGGTGCGAATAGTCCATCGGGTGACGCGATTGCAATCACACGATAATTAAAAGGTGACCTACAGCTACATCGTCGTTCGGTTTGCCAAAGTTTAGTTTCATTATTATTTGATTATGTATTACACTTTACATAAATGAGATTTTTCTTTGTTTCGACTGTTTATATCTGTCTTTGATTCGTACCTTTTATTTTTTAGAATATTTGAGAAAACAAGAAGAGCAGATAAGTAAATGGCTCGAAAAACAATATGAAGAAACGGAGGAAGAATTTCAGGAGGGTTCAAATAACTCCTCAGAGACAGAAGATAATGTGGAGGAGGAAATACATCTCGAAACTTCTGATTCCGAATTCTTCAACGAATTTTCAGAGCCCGAGGACGACACCATACAACCAAATAAGAGACAAAGAACTCAATTCATTGACTCTGATGACTCTTTAGGGGATATTCATGAACCGAATATTCCTCAATCCTCAAACCAGGGAAACCAGCGTGTTCTCCAACTGACCTCCCGATTCCTTTATGGGAAAAACAAACATAAATGGTCGTCTGTACCAAGATCGCCTTCTACTCGTACTTTGAGACCGAACATTGTAAATTTTATACCAGGGCCAAGAGGAGAAGCTAGAGAATTACAGGAACCAATAGATTTATTTCAGCTTTTCATAACTGATGATATGCTACAACTAGTTGTAACATTTACCAACGCAGAGATGCTTAGTCAAAGGAATAAATATAAACAGACTAATACGGCCTCACTGACTAATTTGTCAGAAATAAAAGCTTTGCTCGGTTTGTTATTAAATTCCGCAGCTATGAAAAGCAACCATTTGCCAACTCGCATCCTGTTCGATACTAAACGATCGGGCTCAATTTTTAAAGCTTGTATGAGTGCAGAAAGATTTAATTATCTCATAAAATTCCTCCGATTCGACGAAAAGCAAACAAGAGATGAAAGAAAAAAAGAGGACAAGTTCACACACATACGTGAATTGTGGCAAAATATGATTGATAACTTTAAAAAATGGTATACGCCAGGATCATATATTACTGTAGATGAACAGCTGGTTGGGTTTCGTGGAAGATGCCCATTTAAAATGTACATTCCTAATAAACCAAACAAATACGGAATAAAAGTTGTCATGGCCACAGATGTAAACAGTAAATACGTTATTAATGCTATTCCATACCTGGGAAAAGGATCTGATACACAAAAACAACCATTGGCTACATTCTTCATAAAAAACATAACATCTACTTTGCACGGCACCAATCGTAACATAACTATGGACAACTGGTTCACGTCTGTATCTTTGGCCGATGAGCTATTACAGACACCTTATAATTTGACTTTAGTGGGAACTTTAAGGAGTAACAAACGAGAAATTCCCGAAAAACTAAAAAATTCTAGATCTCGCGCTATTGGAACCTCGATGTTTTGTTACGACGGCGATAAGACATTAGTTTCCTACAAAACTAAGTCAAACAAAGTCGTTTTTGCTTTGTCCACAATTCATGATCAACCAAACATTGAAGAAAGTACAGGGAAACCCGAAATAATTCATTTTTATAACAGTACCAAGGGTGCCGTGGACACGGTCGATCAAATGTGTGTTAACAGAAAAACTAAAAGATGGCCGTTATGTATTTTTTATAATATGTTAAACCTGGCTACTATCAATGCTTATGCTATTTACGTCTCGAACAACTTGAGAAATAAAAAGAAGCCAATACTACGACGCGATTTTGTCATGAAGATGGGGGATCAACTGATGGAGCCTTGGCTTCGGGAGCGACTAGAAACGGTGACTTTAAGGCGTGACATCAAGGTCTTGATAAAAGATATTCTTGGTGAGTCTTCAGACCCTGAAACTGCTGTTCATTCTGTGATTAATGTGCGTAAAATCTGTTATTTTTGTCCATCAAAGGCTCGTAGGATGACAAAACATCGATGCATGAAATGCAAAAATGCCATTTGTGGATCGCACAATATTGACATGTGTAGTAGCTGTGCATGTGCGTGAATAGTGATTTACTATTGAATGTCTCTTCCACTCATTCCTAATAAACCAAACTTAAGTGCCATGTAATCAGTTCCTATGTTTAATAAATACATTTGATAATTTTCACGTTTTTAATTGCTTAGTCCGCCCGACGAAAGTTTAGTTACTATGTATCTACAAATATAATTTAGTTATCTAGGGTTGAATCAGTCAATGACCAGTTAAGGAGTCCTGTTAATTTAAGTTTCTGCATATTATTTTTATTTGCAAGAAGCTCTACATTCCTTTACTATCTGATTCTTATATAAAAAAAACTATTCTTGTATGCAGGCTAACCCTGCATTTAAATATTAAACCATTAACCTATGTTTAAATATGAATCTTAATATTAAAATATTAACAAGGGTTACTTCTTAGATAATTGCATGTTTTTTTTATTACTATTTTAGGCTTTAAAAGGACCAGAAAGGAATTGAGTGTTGAAAAACCATTCTGCTGTTCCGATTGTAAGTATAAATGTTCACGGAGTCGTGATTTGAAAAGACACAATCTTATCTATACTCGTGAGAAACCCTTCTCATGCACGAAATGTGGATATAAATGCTCATTTGAATCGTCTTTTAAGACACATGAAAACTCATATTAATAAACCCTTTTCATGTTCAGAGTGTCAATGTGCAAGTTAGCGTCAAGTAAATTTAAAAACACACATGTTGAGTGATGCTTCTGCCAACCCCATCTCGTGTTCGTTATGTAAATATACTAGTCATGATAAAAATAATTTAATAATACACAATTTTATATGTCATCCTGACAAAAAACTGGCTTAATAATTTTTTAAACCGGATTACTAAATTGGTTCTTGATTTTTTGATTTGTAAATCGACTGTATATAAATAAAACCATCATCGTGTATAATGTGATCTTATACCAGCCTATAAGCAGGTCGTATAAGCCCTGTAAATACTCAGCCTTCCATATTTTTCTTCATCTATATTAAGATGTTTAAAAAAACACCTTTTGAGTTTATTAATGTAAACGCGACTACTTTTGAGAACTACAAATGTTCTCATCAACAGGTGTAATTACAACCAATTACAAAGATCTCTAGTTCTCGTATGTCAATACTAGTTACCAATAATGAACTCAGAAGTGGTGTCTTCCTCATATTTTTTAAGATGTCAATATAAAATCATCTAAGCCACAATTTAAAAATCCTGAAATATTATACGGTAGAATTTAAAGGCTATTTTTTCTAAGAAAAACTTTTGGCCGTATATTTAAAATGAGTATATATTAAAATGTATATAACAGACATATAGCTGAGATAACACAAGGAAAAATAGAAGGCAAGGGAGGAAAAGGAAGAAGGAAAATGATTTTGTTGAACAGCTAAAGGAGAAAGCAGATTGAAGTACTGAGAACTCTACAACCTGCCATGGGACATTGAACGATGGTGAATGTTACTGCATTGAAAAGAGCCATAAACGAATTTTAAATATACAACAACAACCTGACTATCAAACGGGAAATACAAAATTAAAAATAACTATTTTATAAAAATATGTAGGATATGTAAGTTTTCTGTAAGTACCTACTTGTAAAACACTACTTTCTCTGAAGGGTGTCTAGTTTTATACCACCTGACCACGTTTTTAGCAAATTTAAATAAATATTTCATACAAATACAAAAATAGATAATGATTTCGATTTTTATTTGCATAGAAGTGGCTTTTGAAAATGCAAACGCTATTTCTTAGTGGTGAGAAACCGCTTTTATGTTCAGAATGTCCATTCAAATGATCACGAAAAGGGTATTTAAAGTTTCGATGTAACGGATATTTATTTCTCGGACTTCGGATATAACTGACTGGCCTGTTAATATTGCACATGCGTAAATTCAAGTGTCGCCGCGTGTAAACAATTTATAGCGGCCATGATAATCACAAATTATGTCTCAAAACTTCATAAGTGCGAACAAAATTTGATTCTTTTTTCAAGCCAGGATTACCGAAAGCAAGAGCGTCGCTAGCAAACAAAAATGTCACCTCTTTTTTTACCTAACGTCCGAGTGACTCTGAAATCTAGCTTCGGCTTATGCAACACCGCTTATCATGGCCCTATTTAGGCTTCAAATTTATACATTTATAGCCTTTGCCTACTCGTGAGTGGATTTACTCTTTATGTTTATAGTGACTGTAATTTCTTGTAATGAGTGAAAATTCTAGGCAGAAACACGAGTGTCCGAAGACATTAAATAGAATTTTGTTTATAATGCAGTGTTGATTTTGTTCCAAGTTTTTTATTATTATTTTAAACTTATTTTTATAATGGACACCTTTCTTTTTTATTATTATTTTAAACTTATTTTTATAATGGACACCTTTCTCAGATTAGTCCGGTATAACGAGGTTTTATGTTACTGGCTAGAAACCCTCCTTATGCTCGGAGTGTAGCTAAACATGTTCTGATAATGGCAATTTAAAAGGAGACATGTTTACTCGTGGCCTGTTATCATGTATTCTCAGAGTGTAAAAGGAAATTTTATACGAATGGTATAAAATGTATACTACTATTATCACATGAGACATCTCCAGATGTCCCTCACCTGTTTATGCTTTGTCCCCATTTCAGCTTTTAAAGACAACAGCTGGAGGCGCGTTGCAGGAGCCTGGGTGAGGACCTATCCGACATCGGATCCGTGTTAGTTCATAAGGAATAACTCTCACGAAAGGTGGTATCTATCATACATGATAAAACTAGTGAAGGACATTGCTACCATAAACCAATCTAGAACACAACATGCCGAACCCTCTTCTAGTGGAACGGAAGGTCTGTTGACGACAGTCAGCAGTCCGCCTTCTCCTGAGTTGTACATGGTTTCCTCCCAGCAATGAGTAAATGCTAACAAGTTCCTGATTGGTCCACACTAGATTATCTCTCCTGTTCCAATACAGATTAAAATAAAATATGTTTTTAGCTAGAAGCAACTAAAATCCACTTAGTGATCTATAAACCTTGTACATAATATAAGCAAGGTACCTAAATATTATACGTAACTCTCACCAAAAAAAATACATTAAATAAGTATAGAACATAAATGAAACTTGAAAAATAAAACACAGGCGAAAAATAAGGTAACATCTTTATTAGGTATGTAGAAAATATTTTTTTTATATGTATCATATTTTTAAAATGCATGTAATAAAAAGGCAGTAGTTATGGCGTAGTGTGCAAAAACTCTTACCCAGGTACAGTAAAATTACGATTTTATTATTATTATTATTATTTATTACTACTAGTAAATAAATTATAAAGAAAGATCATAAGACAATCGGTTTGATTCTTATTACAAGAAGAAATGAATGTATAAATTATTAAATTTTCTGTATTTTAAATGGCGCGAATATAAACAAAACACGACGTCATCGGATTACGTTATTACTTGTTTAAAAAAAGCGAGTTCTCTCTTGCGATTTATATTTACAACGGTACACAAGCAAAAACACAAAAAAATATATCAACATTTTTTTATATAAATAATACGCGTGTAATGATGCTAATATTCAAAGGTTAGTCAATTTTATTTGAAAATTTTCTAATAAAATTTACGAAAGAAATAATTTATTATTCAGATTATAATTGACATAAAAAAGAAGCTAAAATTAATACACTTCTTCGAATTTTCAAAGGGAAATAATGTAATTTTTTTTGCACTTAGTCTCTTTTATCTGAGTATGACAATATAATAATATACAAGTATAAGTTTGATCGTTGTTTTTTCTTAAAAATAGTGAGAGAAATTCCACAATATACTATAAAAATGATAAATTGTGTGAAAACAATGGTTGAAAATAATTTCTCTTTTCGCAATAAATCAATTTAACAATTAAGGTATTTACTTAAAGCTTATAATTAAATAATAATGGCATGTACTTACGTGTAAATTAAACCTAATTAATACAACTAGATTGGTCGTTTGTTACGAATACGTAGTAAAAAATTCAACACTGTTTTTTGTTTTTTTTTTCATCTTTTTTACCCAATTTCAGTGTCAAAAAATCAAGCCGTATTTAGTCGCGAGAAAAGAGTTGATGACAGATCGATCTGAAGCATAATTCGATCGATTTTGACAACTTGAACGAGGTTTTAATTTTGGTCTCTTCAAACGTCTTTAGATCTTTAGATCTCCTGAAGCCACCAAATAATCTGTAATAATTTTATTGTTGTGGACTTATGAAGACCTTCACAATGTGTATATTTGTTCAAAAATTACAAATCTTATCTTATTTCTAACTAGATCATCACTGTTGCTGTTGACTGAGAAGACATGGTAGTGTTGTCAATTTTACTGAATCTCCCTTTTTATGGGACGTCCGTTAAGGTCGACTTCTAGGCTTGGTACTAGAGGAGGTTTGAACCCATACTCTATTCTGTAGCCTCTGTTGGACCTTTCTGATTTTCCGCTGTTTAAATTCTCGTTGTTCAAGTTGATGTTTCCAAAATTCCACGCGTGGTGGGATGATCTCACAGGTGGTGGACCAATGTATGTGGCGACACTCATAGGGTATTGCTGAATGCCTTTGTAAGTATTGTCTTGAGGTGAAGATATAAAGGGAATTTTCGGCTTGTTGTAAGAGTAGCCAGACAAGTCGTTGTCTTGCGAGAATGCTGCATATTTAGACTGCTCCAATCCTACCTGGTTGCTTTGTGAATACTGACCGATGTTTTGATGGTTGAAGCCATTTTGCCAGGCGCTGTTGGTTTGCTGGCTTTGCAAGATATTGGTTGTCGCGTACTGCGTCGGGTACAAGAGAGTGTAAGGAACTTGATTTTGGGCCTCGACTTTGTATGGAACCTTCACTTCCACAGGGTAAGGGATCCTTTTCTCGACGATTCTGTCGATGTGTACCGGGTAAGGCACACGTTTTTCTACTGGATAGGGTTTGTCTACGTATTTCGTTACGTGAATGGGTTTTTCGACAATCTTTTCCACAACTTTTTCAACTGGGTAAGGAACATTTACATGAACAGGTACGTGAACTTGTTTTTCTACAATTTTCTCTACAGGATACGGCACACCGACTTCTACTTTGTAAGGTACTTTAACTTCAACTGGGTAAGGTACCTTTTTTTCTACAATCTTTTCAACTTGAACAGGGTAAGGTACGCGCTTTTCAACAGGGTACGGTTTGTCAACATACCTCGTAACCTCAACTGGTCGATCTATGACCTTTTCAACTATTTTTTCAACCGGGTAAGGTACCTTTACTTCAATCGGTACTTTCCTTTCTACAATTTTTTCAACTGTAACAGGATAAGGTATCTTTTTCTCAACGATTCTGTCAACCGGATAAGGGTGATAAACATGCAGCGGAGCCGCAATTGTCTGGTGATGTCCCGGATTTTGAGTGACCGTTGCATCTGTACCTTGGGGATAAATTATATTGTAGTTTTGCCTCATTTGCTGGAGAGGAATATTATGCGGAGTTCCATAGATCAAATATTGTTGCGAAGGGGCTATGTTGAGGGATGAATAGGACTGTTGGTGTGCATTCTGCTGGGGAACATAATAATATTGCGGTTGGTGAGAATGCGCTCTTTCTTGATGTTGAACTTGATATGGGCCAGCGGAATATTGTTGATAGTTACCATTGTGAGTGGCGTAAAGGTTCGTTTGACTGTACGATAAAGGTGAAGGATTGTTATTGACTTGGCCATGAGAGTAATCGTCGTTGCAACCGATTACTTGTAATCCAGCAGCTTCTCTGTGCACTTTGTTGTAATCGACTTGATTATGTTCATTCGATTCAGAGCCTAAAACTGAGTGAACTGTGTTCTGAACAACGCCTCCTTGTCCTGGGTAAATCACTTGATGGTTAGGTGTATTGTATTGCTGATTTGGAATCTGCTGTAAAATTTGGTTGTTAACGGCTTGGCGCTGGTTTATATACTGCTGTTGATGGGATTCCTGTTTGACTGATTCTTCTTGGCTTTCTTCGAGTTGCTGGTTTATCTCCTCTGCGGCCAGTTGGTCTTGCTGCTCCGCCGGGTGTATCAAGACTTGCTGGGCTCCAAGCTGGTAGAGTTGTTGATTCGAATTAACCTGAATTTTCTTAGATTCCTCTAATGCGCTAGGATACTGAATCTGATTGTCAGTCGTCACTTGGATTTGATTACCAAAAGTCTGCGATAACTTCTTGATTTCTGAATCAATAGCTTTCTTTTCTTCATTTTCTTGTTCGATGATATCGTCCTCTACAAATTTCACGTCTGAATTTTCAGTGTGAGCGCAGTCGAGATACTTTTCGACATTATTCGAGGTGACGAGGCTCAATCCCGCTGTTAAAGGAGCTAAAAACTTTTGGCTCACGGGCCTTGGGGTGACGACAATTGTTCCGCTGATCGGTTTAGTGAAACTCTGTTGCGTTATGTAATCTAACACTTTATCCGAAACGATGGTGCTCTGAGTAGTTGAATAAATGTTTTGATTTTGATCCGCGCGCTGTAAGCTTTGAGAGACGACTGTATTAAGAGATGACTGCGTAGACGAAACTTCATTGTTAGATAAATCATAATCAAAATCTGGAACGATAATAGGAGTCTGAACGGAAACTTCCTGAGGATATCTGTAGTCTTGGCCTCTCTCGATGGAGATAATTCCAGCTCCGGTAGGTGGCTTGATCGAACCTCGTAAGTTAAAAATATTATTTGCCGGCTGATTAGTAACGACATTTCCTTGCTCTACATGTACTTCATCTTCTGCGGCTCCGTTGATATTCAATAAATCTTCATTTGAAACAAGATTTTGCGTAGACTGGACCAATTTCGTATAACCATCGTTATTTTGCTGGGGGGAAATGCTAACAGTAGAGCTCAGTAAAGGAGCTTGCGTTGTTGACGCTATGTACACATTTTTCTTTGGTGCAAATTTAGACTTGTTCCGTCTGGATTGTACAATGTTGCCAGGTCCTCTGTTCGGTGCCAACTTCTCTCCAAACTGTCCGTTGAGTTGTGTTGTAAGCAGGTACTCAGTCGGTTCCGGATTCCCTGCATCATCGACTTGCTGTACTGCGTTGTAATTAGAATCGTTTCCTTCATCATTAGGCACTATATCATATCTGACTCCATGTTGTATATTGACAAATTTGTTTGGTAGCAGCGTTGGTTGTATTGTCTGTCCAGAATTGATGACGGCTTCATATCGTGGGCCACCGTGTTCTGATAACTGGTTGTTTAAGACATTTGCAGCGTTTCCATTTAAGTTTCCTAATTCAACGTTGACGAATGATTTAGATTTGTCTCCTCCAATATTAGAAGAATACTTGACTCCTCCATTTGGTGAACTGTGAAGTGTTTGTTCTTGGCTGTAAGCTTCTGGTTGTATAGGGTTCAGAACATGCGTGGGTACAATTTCGGGGGACTTTTGTAAAACAACTGGAACAGTTGAACCAAAGGTCACGAGGTTTTGAGGGGTCGGTTGGTTGGTCAGGACGATGCTGGGAGTTGGAGAAATCGTTAATGGAGAAGCCGATGGTTGGATGGTCATGGGGTGATGAGTCAGGACTCCGTTAGTGTTGTCATGATGGATGAATCCATCGGTTGATGTTCCAGCGGGGAGAACAGTTCCAGCAAGCAACGGAACTATTGGAGACGAATCCTGAAATAATAAAATAGTAATTTAGCAGAAAAAATTGGCACCATCGGTAACAAGTTATTCAAGTAAAATGTCAATTTCATTTTGTTTTTATAATGAAAAAAATATCTGGCAACAGGAAGTTTTATTTTTGGCATTTTGGCAGTGATGGGAGAAATACTATTTTAAAATTTGTTGTACCAGAACCGCTGTAGGTATGAGAATAGATAATTAATTAATTCGGCAGTCACTTTGTGGTATTATGTATTGATTTTTAACCCTTTCCACTCTGACCATTTTTTCTCATAACTGATCAGCTACTCTGATAAAAAAAATTCGACGTTTCTCTGCCATTAAAAAAATTATTTTGTTCCCTAATTTTAGGACACTTTGTCTGGTAATTCATATGACCATGTTAATTAAGGTTAACTGTATTTATCTAAAATGTTTTTTTAGTAGAATATACTTGGGCGATAGAGAAATCAGTGATTAATGTTATACCTGTGCCGGGCCAGACATTGTGGCCCACGGAGCTGCCTGCTAGAATCATACGGGCCAGAATGTCTGGCCTACAGAGTGGTAAGAGTTAAATAATAAAACACTTATAATTAGTAATATCGTAAAGACTAAAGCCTCCCCCCTATTGTGTATGTTCCCACCGATAAAAAATTAATAATGATGAAAATAAAAATAGGAAACAGCTCCTAACGCCTCTGAAAGATAGTTTTAGAGTCCTCGCTTGTATTTTATTTTTAACTTAAATGAATAGACTGTGATCTGTGGTCGAGTAAGTGCCTTTTTATTTATAAGCAATCTTTTGATGAGTCTAAGAGAGCTAGGTATTCATTTATCATACCATGCATAAAATATTTAGCACCTCGAACAGTTAATTAAACTACGAGTCTTAAGGCAGTTTTTGAACGCTACAACGCAATGATAAATGAATATCTTTCAATCCTACCTTTGGAGCAGGAAGACCGTTGACAGCAGCTTCTCCAAGAGCTAGTCTCGTGCTGGAGTGGCTAGAAGCCGTTCTGCTGCTGTACTGGACCACAGGATGGAAGCCCCAGTCATCAGCCAAGTAGCGGACTTCTTGGGAAGATGCCTCCTGAAATAATAAATATATATATATTATAAAATACCCTGTCAAGCAAAGAGTAGGGTTTCACCCACTTTTCATTTCAACGTTTATGAAATATAACTAAAACTAACCAACTAACTAACCATCACGCCGCTTTTCACAGGCGTAGGCAGAGATAAAAGAACGCTACACTGACCTGTCTGCAAACAATCTTGGCCTTTTCCACACTCATGCATGTCCTAATACATACACACCGGTTATACCGATTCCTGACCAGACCAATCTCGAATATTTGAAATACTTAATTATGCCAGAATTTTGCAATGAGCTAACTAACTAACTAACCATCACGCCACTTACCGCAGGGGTAGGCAGAGAGAATAGAGCGCCACACCACTCTGTCCTTGCAAACATTCTTCGCCTCTTCCACGTTCATGCATCTCCTCATACATACCCGCCGATTGTTACGACTCCAAACCTGACCACTTTCAAGTATTTGGCATACCTGATCGTGCCATGTTTTTCTCGGTCTTCCTCTGCTTTTCCCGCTAACATTCGCCTCATAAATTTGTTTTACCGTTCTCTCGTCACTCATTCGTTCCACATGTCCAAACCATCTCAACACACCTTTCTTAATTTTATCGATAATGCTTATCTCAGCTTTGCATTCCTTCCTTATTTCACTATTCGTACATCTATCATACATCGTTTTGTCGCACATTCTTCTGAGAGATCGCATTTCGACTGCATTCAGTCTACTTTCATCCTTCTTTTGCCAACTCCATGTTTCACTTCCATACATTAGAGTTGGAACCAGGACTCCGTTGTGCACTGCCAGTTTAGCTTCCGCTGAAAGGTTTTTATTTGCTATAACTGATTGCAATGAGCAAATGCTGAAAAGTTCCTGATTGGCTCACGCTAGATTATCCCTCCTGTTCCCAACACAGATTACAAAAAAACATGTTTTTTAGCTGAAAGAAACAAAAAATTATCTACGAATCTATAAACCTTGTACATAAAAAGCAACGTTAATAATAAATGCAACTCAAATCATAAAAAAAGTGGTCATTTAAACAAGTCTATGACAAAAGCCCTGTAAATACCCAGACTTCCATATTCTTCCTCATTAATGCTGATATGTGGAGGTTCTCACCAAAAAGTTACAATTCCAATATAAAATATAATTCTTTAAATGCAAATCTTTTCTGTTTACTCTATTCTATCAAAATCTTAATTAAGTTGCAAACAAAACATGACCAATTCTGTGGTAAACCAATATTCTTCTTCTTCTCCGTCTTAATCCTCATTGCTGAGGGCTGTGACCCTTGCAGAAGCAATGACTCTTCTCCAGTTATCCCTTGACCAAAGCGCTCCAACCACCGAGGTGCCTGCTGCTGCCTTAATTTGATCGGTCCATCGTGTGGGGATCTTCCTCTCCCTCTCTTTCCCTCCAGGCTACCGATCACAACTAGTCGTTCCAGGCTATCCTCGTTGCCACGCGCAACGTGTCCAAAGAACTGGAGAATCCGTCGGGTACAGATATTGGCCAGAGTCAAGCCATCCAGATGTAGTTTAAACCAATATAAAATCATTAAATCGTGCCAAAACGTAACAATTTTACAAGCTAGAATTCCTGATTACTTAAAATCATTTATAATACTAATATGTAAAGAACATCAGCTGTAACTCAAGTAGCAGCTGTTTGGCGTAACACGGCTCTAAGCATTCTTATAACTGGCCTCTATCATATACAATCACAGATTTTGCTCTATCTCTTTCCTTTACCGAGATATTCATTATCCAAATAGCCGCAAAATTGTTTTAATTTGATACATGTTTTGGCAAAAAGCATAATTTTAAGTTGATTTTAAACTTGTTTATCTCAAAGCTACTGTTTTTAACTTGCGGCTTTTTGCTTTCACACATTTGAGTGGAAATATAACGTTTTGGTGAGGACCTTCACATATGTAGATATAAATAAATCCTAAGCGGATGAATATTGTGAACAAATATTTGGGCAAAACTATTGAGTATAATAAAGTAAAAGAGTAAGGTAGCTTGTGCGCTACACGGAACTTTACCGTCCGGCAGTCCGGTTTTGAAAAATAAAAGCGACAATGACAGTTTAGCATGATCGAATTTATGCGCAATGTGTTCACGCACCGATCAAGAGCTCTGATCCGAAGAAAGATAGACAAAAGCACAAGCCAATCGTCATTTTATCACGCTAACTGAAGTGCCGGATGGTAAAGTTTCATGTAGTGCACAAACGCCCTAAGGGCGCTTGTCTACTACCCGGAATTACAAGGAATTTTACCGTCCTGCACGTCAGTTAGCGTTTTAAAACGACAATTGGCACAAGCCAAGCAAAAGCACAAGCTTTTGTCCATTTTTTTTCGGATCGGTGCTCTTGATTGATGCGTGAACACGTTGCGCGTTAATTTGATCACGCTACACTGTCGTAGTCGCTCTCATTTTTCAAAACCGGACTGCCGGACGGTCAAATTGCGAGTAGTGGACAAACGTCCTAAGGATAATGAAGTGATTGTTACTTTAGGATCGTCTACGAAGTATCGCCCTTGTGTGTGTTCGCCTTTCCTGTTCTCCAGGTGTCCCTGCTGTCCTCCCGTCTTGTCCGAAATCGAGTAGCTATACTTGTAGTCAGGAGGATTCTGGAATCATAACAGTAACAATAATTTTATTCGTTGATTTTTAAAACTAGAGAAGGGGGTCGGTGTTCATGCCCAAAAATTGTGTATTTTTTATAATAATAATAATAAAACCCTTATCCGCTCCCCAATGGTGCATAGGGCACTGCTTCATATAACGCAGTGTTATCTTAATCGTTTACACACGAAGGAAAGGTGATCAGCCCTTCGCTTCAGGTACCAGTCCAGGGTATTTTTTATAACAATTTGTTTATTAAAATTGTAGGCATAAATGTATTCGAGAAGAACAAAGAGATGCAGTTCATTATGTTTTAAATGTCTACAATACTGTCCCCACCACATGCAACGCCTTTAAAATCGTATACAGTGAAACCTCTATCTACCGTTTGTAATGGGACCTAGTGAAATAAACTATGAATGCGGGAAAACAATGAATGCGGGATAAAGAAGTCAATACATAAGGACATGCGATCGAGTAAAAATATCGTCCCTCCAATCTGCATAAACCATTGGTGGGTTGAAATATTAAGAATACAAGTTTTAGATGTAATAATAATAATAAAACCCTTATCCGCACCCCAATGGTGCATAGGGCACTGCGTCATATAAACGCAGTGTTATCTTGATCGTTTACACATGAAGGAAAGGTGATCAGCTCTCCGCTTCAAGTACCAGTCCAGGGTAATATTGAATAAATATTACAGTGAAAAAATCACTCATATTTATTCTTACCCTCCCTGGGAATCGAACCCGGGTCCTTCAGAACGGTAGCCGAGCGTGCTGACCATTACACTACGGAGGCGGACATGTAAATGTATTTATTAACAAACATAAAATACAAAGTTGAACAGAACCCTAAGATCATCAGACCTCTTCTGCTGTATCCGTCACACAAGCTTTTGATAGTCTGTATACCACACATAGGAATATTGTCGTTGAATGTAACAAAATTGAGAATTTTTTTAAAAAATGTAAAAAAAACAGACATATTATATCAAATATGTAGCATAATTCAAACGATGAATACGGTAAAATGGTGGACAGAAACGATCGATGCGATCTTTTTTTGTATGAAGTGAATTCGGGGTAGAAGAAATAAACGACACATCCGGGAAAACGATTATTCGAGGAACGATAGATAGAGGTTTCACTGGTATAAGGGGTGGAGGCCCAATATTGGTGTGCTCAGATTAGATTAATATTCAAACTTGTATACGTTGCGGTCGCTCTTTTCTATTGGTGTTGCTTTGTTCTTCTCGCCTTAATAAGTGTTATAATTTTCGATAAATTGGTGTCGCTTTGTTCTTATAACTTTGTAATTTTTATATTGTTTTTTGACATCTCATCAAAGATGAAGAAGAATATGGAAGTCTGGGTATTTACGGGGCTTACGACCGTCATAGGCTGGTTTAAGTGATCACTTTACACATGTGTAACATTCACCAATTCTACCCATTATTCCCAATAGATGTCTCTAGTGAAGTTTTAGTGATTCATGAACAAGGTTTCTAAATTGGTTCATATATATAGAACTTCCAAGAATTTGAGTAGTGTGGTTGTCAATAATAGGTAGAATTGGTGAACGTTACACGTGTGTAAAGTGATCACTTAAACCAGCCTATGACGGTCGTAAGCCCCGTAAATACCCAGACTTCCATATTCTTCTTCATCTTTGATGAGATGTCAAAAAATAATATGAAAATACCTCCTGTAATTGGAGATAATCTAGATTTTGTGAACAAGTATTTGGACACACTCAAAATGTTGTTTGTAATTTTTAATAAATAAATAATTTATTTATTGTAACTGCAGACAATTGGTAGAATTCCATATTGAATTGTTGGGTAATATATCCAAAATAATACAAGGAGCAGTGATGGATTATGTCCTAAGAAGACGAAACGCGTCACGTATTAAGATATACATAAATAAATGTAGAATTCAATCCAGCAAAAACCTTGTTTTATTTTGATATATTACCCAACAATTACATAAATAATTGTATTCATTTGCGCGTTTCCGTCTTCCTCATCACAAGTGTTCCAGTACCGTTGGCAGTAACAGTCGGGTTAAGGGGTTGGGACTTTAATGGGAACATTGCGAACGTTGATCTTATAAATCGTGTGGATCATCCTCAAAATCAAAGCATCCGTTACATTTAGAATTTTAAAAAAATATGACCATGTTTCACCTTCTCGCACGGAACTGAAATGGCTTCATTTCAACCAGTGCATAAATTCAATTCAATTCAATTCAATTTATTCAATTCAATTTATTTATTTTCAATTAACATATACATTACAAACTAAAAAAAATATGATTAAAGTGTATTCATTGAATATGTACAAAAATCTAAAATATGCAAAAACTATTCGGCTGTCCAAACTTAAAACACAGTAAGGGACATCTTTTTTTGTAGTACATTTTTCTGCGTTTTTGGACTAAGTAGAATCTACTTAGTCCAGAAATGCAAAAAAACATACTACAAAAAAATGTCCCTTACTGTGTTTTGAGTTTGGACAGCCGTATTGCTAAAGGTGTAGAAGAATCCCGCTTCGGAAAACTCCTCCAGACACATGGAACAGATCAATATCCAATGAGATATTGTTCAACATAGCGGTAGCTCTTCCTACAGGCATAACCATTGGCAGGTTGGTCCTGTGTATAGGAATGTGAAACAATCTATGCCGACGCTGTCTTAGGTAACTATCGGGAACATACAGACCAATGCTCCGGATAATTTCAGGATTATGGATCATACCGCGCAACAATGGATAAAAATGCTTCATCAAATACACATTCCTTCTAGTCTCTAAACTATTGTAGGCAAGCATACTCTGAAGAAACTCGGTCGGGTAGAGCCAGGGATAAATCTCTCGCACTACTTAATAATATTCTTTACAGCCACAATCCACCTTAATATCTGGCTGAAAATTGTATATACCTCTCAGATCATAGTCTGTCACTTCGTTCTTCCCAAGACAGAACACTTTCCATCCCTCGCTATAACACATCATTCTTCAATAATTCCTTTTCTGTCCAAACAGCCAGACTATGGAATGAATTACCTCTCCCCGTAAACAAATGCACCTTCTCTAATAACTTTCAAGAAACGTCTGAGACATTACTATTTATCATTAGATTCCTAACTATCCATTAAACCTCCTCCCTTAGTTTTCTCCTCTACCTCCTTCCCTAAACTACCTTTTTCCTTTGCCTTCCTCATTATCATCAATTTGTAATTTATGTTTTTTTTAAACGTTCAAACACTATCTCTCTACCCTCTGATTGCAAACAGCCATATATGGTATCATACGTTTTGACCAACATCACTAGTCTGTCTTTGGATGGTTGGAAGATATTGCTTTTTAACAATAAGCCCGCCAATGTACTTATTTCTTTTCTCTACAAGAAACTTAAATAAATAAAACATAGACAATAATGATGAGCAATTGAATTTGAATGGTGAATTTTTTGCTGGTTATTTTTTGTTCACCTGTCGACGAAAACATAGGTACGTAATTTTCGAAACTAGTGTAGTGAAATATAATTCAATTAATGGCATAATACAAGTGTTTAATTTTTAATAAGTAAAAATAAAAATAATCATTTTACAATTTTTTCAGGATTTCATTTGTAACTGATGTCTTCTTCAAATTAATATTTTTTGTCGGCAATTCGAACATCGATAATTGGATGACAATTGAAAGGGAAATCTCAAGGACGCGTCACGTTTATGAGGCACATTTCGTTACAAGAGAGAAGACATAAATAACATAGAGAGAAGGAGAAAGAGTTATATATCTTGTAACCCTTATTCGCACCTAATGGTGCATAGGGCACCGCATCGTATAGAAACAGTGTTATCTTGATCGTTAAATATACGAAGGAAAGGTGATCAGCCTCCCGCTTCAGGTACTAGTTCAGGGTCATATTAAATAAATGTTAGACTGATTAATATTTATTTCGACCCTCTTGGGAATCGAACCCGGCACCTCTTGAATGGTAGCTTAGCGCGCTAACCACTACACATATTGAAAGCTGTCCCACCAGAAGCATCTAGGCTCCCTGACAGATCTGCTCTTTCTAAGCAATTTTTTTTTTAACTAACTTGTGAAATTTATTGAAAATGTAAAACAATATAAAATTGTATCCCGATTTTACTGTGAATTAACATTTAAAAGCTTTCAATATACCTGTCACTGCCAATCTAAATAAATACAAGATTGTAAGTCCATCATCTAATTTTATAGAAGTACCCCAGTGTAGGACTATGGGGTGGATAGAGTTATATATCAGTCGCTATAATATGATCAAAACCCGTGATTTATTTATTTGTTTATTTGTTTTTTATTATTATTTATTTTATTTATTTGTTTTTTACACATTACAAAATTTTGTATAGGCGCGGAACAATGGGCCTTTCCCACGGACTTGGCTTGATTTGAATGCGAAAGAAAGTGATTTGTAACGAGCATTGGTTTTTGTCCATCCTGAAGCGTTGTATGGGAAGGGAACTAAGCGGATAATAAGACCAGTCTTTAATTACAATCCGAATTGTTTGGAGAAATGCAGAATCTCGCGCGAAGGCATTGTATTATAATATGTACATACAAATAATACAAAAGTGTAAGGAAGCCAGTGGCGGTACTTCCCTAGAAGCCCAAAAGCCCTAACAACTCCAAATAAAAATGACTAAATCTAGACCAAATTGTCAAAAATACATAATTAATGTATGACTGTTTTGAAATTATCGCGCGCTTATATGATTATTAAACACTATGCATGCCATTATATGGTGATATCTGAGGAAGATATTTTATTATGGTGAACATTTTCTTTATTTAAAGGTGATGGCTATACCTTACAAAAGTTACATGTATGCATATTTTTACAATGATTACAATACATTGTTTATATTTATAATACTTTCTGAGTGCTTACTATACTGGGAATGATATGAGGTGAAGAAATTATAGGTGCATCATATATTCACGAATGTGAAAAATAATGGGTTTGCCTTACTGGTAAACCCTAGGCACGCCACTGAAGGAAGCATTGGTTAAAACTAGCGGATCGCCATTCGAGTACCTAGCTTTTAATGATTTGAGTGTAAATAACGAAACAGTGGCGTACGCGTATGGAACAATAAATAATTTACGATCTTATTCGGGACATTTTGAGTGTGTCCAAATTCTTATTCACAAATCTGGATAGTGGTTAATATTAAATTTTTTGACATCTCAACGTACATGAAGAAAAATATGGAAATCTGGGTATTTAAAATTAATTGAATTAATCCCTTACCGCACCCCAATGGTGCATAGGGCACTGCTTCATATAAAAGCAGTGTTATCTCGATCGATTACACATGAAGGAAAGGTGATCAGCCCTCCACTTCAGGTACCAGTCCAGTGTAATATTGAATAAATATTAGAGTGAAAATATCACTTATATTTATTAAACCCCCCTGGGAATCGAACCCGGGACCTCCAGAACGGTAGCCGAGCATGCTGACCATTACACTACGGAGGCGGACTAATAATCTGGGTATTTACAAGGTTCAAAGGAAGAAGCGAAGAATGTTTTCAAAGACAGAGTGGTGTGGCGCTCTATTCTTTCTACCTATCTTTTCGGGGAAGCGGCAAGATGGTTAGTTACTTCATCATCATCAAACCCTTATCCACACCCCAATGGTGCACAGGGCACTGCATATAAACGCAGTGTTATCTTGATCGTTAACACACGAAGGAAAGGTGATCAGCCATCCGCTTCACGTACCAGTCCAGGGTGATATTGAATAAATATTAGAGTGAAAAAATCACTTAGTTACTTAGTTACATATTATTTTTTGACATCTCATCAAAGATGAAGAAGAATATGGAAGTCTGGGCATTTACGGGGCTGACGACCATCATCGGCTGGTTTAAGTGATCACTTTACACACGTGTAACATTCACCAATTCTACCCATTATTGACAACCACACTACTCAAATTCTTGGAAGTTCTTTATATATGAACCAATTTAGAAACCTTGTTCATGAATCACTAGAACTTCACTAGAGACATCTATTGGTGAGATGTAAAGAAGCTATTTATTACTAAGTTACAATTTATTTGAGTTTTTTTATCCGTTAATGAACTGCCCATCACTCAATGCTATAATGATTTTCATTCTACGCCACTGTGTTCGGAGTAACATTGACCTTGCCTCTCTATTTTTTTACACCTTCCATCACATGCTTATACTTTCGGTGAGTAATGAGCTTCCCAAACTATTAAGCCTTAATTATACACGTGACATGAGCGAGACGTCATCATTTTTTGCCCAAAATACTTTCCCTTTAGTTCTGTGTATATCGACGTAATATGTGTATCATTAATTACGGATTTCCTTAGGGTTATTATTTATAATATCACTCCTTTCAAGAACGTCATAAATAAAAAAACTTGATTTTTCAGGAGAACGTTTTTAAAGTTTAAAAATATTATACAATGTATTAAAAATAAATATCAAGCCATTACTGAAATTTTTACTGTGCAACACATCTATTTAGGTAAAATCTGAAGGTTTTTTCTCCATTTGCAAAATATTTAGTTTATTTAAAAAAAATAATAAAACAATACCTTGTCTTCAAATGCAAAAACATCACTTTCTGCCCTGTAGCGGGTAAATATTAAGTTAAAAATATGCCTTTTTTTCTGGGATATGTACATTTTCTGGGCATTCCGAAAACACGCATAACTGGAAATTGACGATTTTTGATTTATGACGTTCTTGAAAGGAGTGAGCGATATATCGAATAAATTTCACTTTTCACAAATTACTCATTTGAAAGTGTCGAGGATTGTTGAAGAATAATCTTTTTTTTGTTGCCATTTTAACATAGATGAAAAAGTAAATGGAAGTCTGGGCATTTAGGGGGCTTACGACCGCCATAGGCTGGTTTAAGCGATCACTTTACACACGTGGGCAGGTGGAATCATTGGCCCATATTTTTTAAAAGACGATGCCGGCCAAAATGCTACAGTCAATGGAGAGCGCTACAGAAATATGATTACTGACTTCTTTGTACCTCAGTTGCATGGCATTGACGTGACAGAGCTGTGATTTCAACAAGATGGCGCAACATGCCGCACGGCGGGTGCCACCATCAATTTATTGCGAGAAATTTGTACAAAAAACACCCTATATTACACAAAGTGAGTGATGAATGATGTGATTATAATCCAGGATTAGGACCTCAAATACTAATTTAAGAGTTTCTGCTCAATAAAAAGCTTCTTTTCATCTCACCAATAGATGTCTCTAGTGAAGTTCTAGTGATTCAAGAACAACGTTTCGAAATTGGTTCATGTATATAGATCTTCCAAGAATTTGAGAAGTGTGGTTGTCAAAAATGAGTAGAATTGGTGAATATTACACCTGTGTAAAGTGATCACTTAAACCAGCCTATGACGGTCGTCAGCCCCGTAAATTCCCAAACTTCCATATTCTTCTTCATCTTTGATGAGATGTTAAAAAACAATATGTTAAGGAGAGTGTTATATTACCATATCACAAATTTTATTTATTTAATTATTAATTTCAAAACATATTGCATACATGAGTCATATATACATATAATATTCCTGATGAGTAATTTTTATTTCTCATTTTGGGACATGGGATTAAGGTTAACAAGACTGGAACACAAATAATAAAGAAACAAATTAAAAAAAAATCATTATTATTTATTAAAACCCTTATCCGCACCCCAACGGTGCATAGGGCACTGTGTCATATTAACGCAGTGTGATCTTGATCGTTTGCACATGAAGGAAAGGTGATCAGCCCTCCGCTTCAGGTACCAGTCCATGTTAATATTGAATAAATATTACAGTGAAAAAATCACTTATATTAAAAATGACTTATTTGGTTGTTTTTTAAATAACCAAAACTAATACTAATACATGGCAAAATACAAAAAAGCAATAAACAGGTATAATAAATAGGCAAAAGAAGCATATTTAAAAGAAATAAATGAGAAAATATAAAAAATGGGTTTTATTTTATATATGTCAGGCAGCTGGTTAATTTGGGTACTGGCAATATATTTTAAGGACCTTACTCCAATTTAATAATGCTTTTAAAATACTTAATATTTAAAAAGCTAATGTTTTTTTTTTAAATTTTATTGTTGGGATATTTTAAGGTATTTCCCTTTAAACATGGGTGGGGGGAGAATGGTTATTTTAAACATTCAATGCAGGAAAACAATATCAAATAAGTTCATGATTTGGTCTCTCTAAGGAGGGGTACTTACAGGGTCGTAAACTTTTGGTTTTTCGATATATCCTGGAGGCTTTGTGGCGAGCGATATATCTGCAATCAGAACCAAAGCGAGGCATCTCAAAAGCAGCATCTGTGAAAAGAAATAAAAGGAAAATTGTAAAAAAACGGAATTGACGTCATTAAAAATCAGACATGACAAAATATTTATTATTGACATCTCAACATAGATGAAGAAGAATATGCAAGTCTGGGCATTTACAGGGCATAAGCTGGTGTAAGTGATCACTTTACACGCGTGTATCATTCACCAATTCTACCCATGATTGACAACCACACTACTCAAATTCTTAAAACTTCTAGATGTTGCGATGAAATTCGAAATACAGTGTGCGAAAGTTCACTAGAGACATCTATGGTGGGATTTGGGGAGCTTTTATTAAGCAGAGACACTTTTATTTGTATGTGAGGTCCGAATCCTGGATTATATTTACATACTTTGAAAACGCTTGAAAACATCGTTTTCAATTTTTATTTAAGCTTATAACTTTACCAGTTAAGTTATTTACAAGTCGGACTGAGGTCTGGGTATTTACAGGGCTTACGACCTGTTATAGGCAGGTGAAGTGATCGCTTTATACACGTGTAACATTTATCATTCTACCCATGATTGACACATAATGATTAAATAAAAATAATTGTTATAAATATAAATGTAATAAAAATTAAAAATGACATTTTCAGGCGTCATCTGTATGTAAAATAATTAAAAAATGCCCAATATTGATATACAGACCTTGTAGACCCATAATATGAATTTTGTCGAATTAGCGTGAGGTCCAGTTACACAAATAAAATATAATTGGTCATATTAAAAACCGGTTATAACGAAATTATTTTTTGAAAATTACTCTTTTAATTTTAACAGTCTATTATTTCTTACACAACGAATTTCTCTTAAATTAATTTTAATTTGTCTTCCTTCGGTAGTGAAAGCATTTGGTAATATACTTAATTTGTCGTATTTATAATATAACCGGGCGTATTTACGTTATGCCTCCGTAGTGTAATGGTCAGCATGCTCGGCTACCGTTCTGGAGGTTCCGGGTTCGGTTCCCAGGGGGGTTTAATAAATATAAGTGATTTTTTCAGTCTAATATTTATTCAATATTACACTGGACTGGTACCTGAAGTGGAGGGCTGATCACCTTTCCTTCATGTGTAAAACGATCGAGATAACACTGCGTTTATATGAAGCAGTGCCCTATGCACCATTTGGGTGCGGTAAGGGGTTTTTTATTATTATTATTTACGTTATGATATTATTGTATTGATTGCATGTAAAGAGATTCAAACTCATTGTTGAAGAAAATTTCTCTATAATGTGCATATTATTTGTTTCGGTAAGTGGTTTTATTTTTAAGTATATTTTTTCACTTTTTGGCGATTCGATACTCAATTATTGGACGAGAATCTAGAGTGAAGTTTTAAGCATGCGTCACGTTTATTTGGCACAATTCGTTACATGATAGAGAAGAAAGATACTGTATATCGTAGAGAGAATAACCTCACACCAGATTATTTTTTGGGAAACATAGTTTTTTTGTTTTTGATTTTTAGAATACATATTGAAAAAAAAAATTATTTATTTTTTTAAACTCCTTACCATGTATTGATTTTAAAGAAATACTTATTTTTTTCAAAACAAAAACGGTGTTTAATGAAAAAAAAATCAGTAACGTCAAATGTTACCTGGTTTTAAAGAAAAAAAAAAAAAAAAAAACAAACAAAAAAATCAAATAAACATTCATTAAAAAATCGTTCGCGAAATGTTGTACGGATTCTAGCGTTGCCGAACGCTGAATAAATCTGTTATTGAAAGTATGACCTTAAGACTAAATCCAAAGACATAAAACCAAACTCAACATCCCAACCCAACTGATTGCATTGAACAACTCAACATAATACCAAAAATAAAAGATGGATTTAAACATGCCATGTTGCATATATCTTATGGCATTTTAAAAACCTTAATGGGTACACAAGTAGTGTTTTTATTGGCTAATAAAATGGATTTAAGACTTAATCCAAAGATATAAAACCCAACTTAATTGCAATAACAACCCAACAATAAAAGTTGGATTCAAAGATGTATTTTTGACGATTTTTTAAAATCCTTTATGGATTAAGAACTGGCGTTATTATTGGCAAATTGTATGATATTGATTTAAGACTAAATTCAACGATAAAAAAACCCAACTAAATTACACAAACAACCCAACAAAATACCAACAACAAAAGTTGGATTCAAACATGCCATGTTGCATATATCTTATGGCATTTTAAAAGGCTTTACGGGTTTACAGGTGGTGTTATTATTGGCTAATTTTATAAAATTGAGTGCAGTTTCATGATTCTGATTAAGGCGTATCTACTTGAGTGTAATGCAGATACTTTATTCGAGAGAATTACTTTCCCTAATGGGAACCGGATCTGTGAACTTGTTTCAGACCTATCATGAACCGATAACCATTCAGTTCAACGCTTATTTATTATATTAAATATTTCAATTTGTATCTATAGGGAAAATTAGTCCAAATATCGCCATTTGATTTGAAATTCTTCATTTATTTTACATTTATATCATATAGTGAAACCTGGATTAAACTAATCGGGGGGAAAGGGTGTAAATAAATAATTGATATGTGATTTTTTATAATAATAATTCAATATAACCTTAGACTATCCTTTACATTGAGGCTTTACTTTATATATATATATATATATATATATATATATATATATATATATATATATATATATATATATATATATATATATATATATATATATATACTGTATATATAAATATATTGTGACTTTTAAAACATTTAAATCAATTTTATCCGTGAAAAATGTTTACGGAACCTTTTTTCACCGCGTTACATGGAAAAAAGCCTTACATTTAAATAAATATGTGTGTGTGGTATATACACATATCGCTCACTCCTTTCAAGAACGTCATAAATAAAAAAAACTTGATTTTTCAGGAGAACGTTTTTAATGTTTAAAAATATAAAACAATGTATTAAAAATAAATACCAAGCCACTAATTGAACTTTTTACTCTGCACCAGATATTTTTAGGTAAAACGTGAAGGTTTTTTTTCTCCATTTGGAATATATTTAGTATATTTAAAAAAAATAATTAAACAATACCTTTTCTTCAAAATGCGAAAACAACACTTTCTGCCCTATAGCGAGCACAACTAAAAATTGACGATTTTTGATTTATGACGTTGTTGAAAGGAGTGAGTGATATGTACTCGTATGTGCGTGTGTGTATAACATTGTTATTTGAAGGGACTTTTCAAAAAGGTTGAGAATACGCGACACCTGAGGTAAGTCGATACCCGTCAGGGTTAATTATAGTCCTTCTGGTTAGCCGAGAGCAGTGACGCGAGTGACTCGCGTGAAGGGAGCTATTCTGAATCATATCATACTTATTCTCCCGCCCAACCGCACCCAATTATGCCCAGGTGCATAGGGCACTGCGTCCTATCGACGCGGTGATATCTCAAACATCGATTGCGTGAATGAAATGTGATAGTGCTGCGTTTCTTGTACCAGTCCGGGGTTATATAAATAAATATTGAGTGAAAAAAATATTTGTATTTTTTTGACCCCCCCTGGGAATCGAGCTCGGGACCTCCAGTACGGTAGCCGACCATTACACCGCGGAGGCGGGCAAATTTTCCTTGAGAATATTTTTTTAACTTAAAATATGTTGCTTGTAGCATTACAATTATATGCGAACATTTAAAAAAAAAACTCACTCTGGGATAGGTTTATTTAAGTTTTACTTGGTAAATACCACTTGGTAAATATTTCTTAAAATTTATTATGTCACGTGTTTCGATGCATTCCGCGTCATTTTCAAACACCATGTTACGGTGATAGGAACGTCAATGTATTGTACCTACATAAATTATGTACAAGAAGTTTGAATAATTAAATACATATCGCTCACTCCTTTAAAAAACGTGACATATCAAAAATCGTAAATTTTTAGCTGTGCATGTTTTCTGAATGCCCAGAAAATGTACTATATCCCAGCAAAAGCGGCATATTTTTGACTTAATATTTACCCGCTACAGGGCAGAAAGTGTCATTTTTACATTTTGAGGAAAAGGTATTGTATAATTATTTTTTAAAATATACTTAATATTTTTCAAATGCAGAAAAAACCTTCAGGTTTTACTTAAAAAGATCTGTTGCACAGTAAAAAGTTCAATAAGTGGCTTGATATTTATTTTTAAAACATTATATTATATTTTAAAACTATAAAAACGATCTCCTGAAAAATCAAGTTTTTTGATTGATGACGTTCTTGAAAGGAGTGAGCGATATGTTACTCCCTTAAAGTATTGCATAATACAAAGATAACGCCATATTAATTAGTATTTTTTTATTATTATTATTGATATTAAAATTTATTTTCTGACAGAATGGTTTGAGAATTGCACCATTAATTAACCTTAATACTTAAATATTACTCATGTGAGTTGAACTATTGACCTAGTAGAAACCCAATATGTTTAAATATAACTCTATGTTAATTAACTATCACGCCACTCACCGCAGGGGTAGGCAGAGAGAATAGAACGCCACACCAATGTTCAGACCATGCACTGTGAATGAATAAGCTAATAGAATTAATAAAAACGCATCTAATACAACGCCATACCACCCTGTCTTTGCAAACATTCTTCGCCTCTTCCACATTGATGCATCTCCTCATACATACCCGCCGATTATTTTGACTCCTGACCTGACCACTTTCAAGTATTTGGCAAACCTGATCATGTTTTTCTCGGTCTTCCGCTGCTCCTTTTTCCAATTAAATTCGCCTCATAAATTTGTAAACATCATTTTAAACTTGTAAATATAATTTTAAAGTAAGTATAAATTTGTCAATATTTACCTTAATATTTTTTGCTCGTTAGTTTTACTTTTCACCTGTAGATGAAAATATGCTTTAAAATTTGAGACGAGTTGTGTGTAATTAAATACAACTCATTAAGTGGTTATTCAAGTCTTTAATTAAAAAAAAAGACACTTCATACCTAATTTTATCGATAATGCTTATTTCAGCCTTGCATACTTTTCTTGATCATATTATCATAATTAGAACGCGCGACGTCACAATTTGACAAGATAATCAATCATATTTCAGGAAACCCTGGACTTCCTAGTTCATCTATGTGTAAACTTTCTCCTTTTTTAGTTTAAAAAAGTTTAAAGTTACAATTTCTGATGTGCGATTGATGAATTAATTAAGGAAATAAGCGAAACTATAGTTCGCGTCATAAAAAAATGGTATAAATTAGTTTAATCGGTAATCTAATCTTCGTTAAGCTGAATCCAATTAAAGGCTTTATTTCACTCACGAAAAACTTTTGAGTTATTACTGTATACAATTGAAGTCGGTAGTATGCTCGATAGGTCATTGTGCGAAATAAAATTTCTCTCATATTCAAATCAAGTAAATGAAAATCACAAAGAGGTTAAAAAGTCGTGTGTTTGACATATCGCTCACTCCTTTCAAGAACGTCATAAATCAAAACTCGTCAATTTTCAGTTGTGCATGATTTCGGAATGCCCAGAAAATGTACTATATCCCAGCAAAAGAGGCAAATTTTGAACTTAATATTTACCCGCTACAGGGCAGAAAGTGTTGTTTTTGCATTTTGAAGAAATATATTGTTTAATTTTTTTAAAAAATAAACTAGTTATTTTTCAAATGGAGGAAAAACCTTCAGGTTTAACCTAAAAATATCTGTCGTACAGTAAAAAGATCAATAAGTGGCATGGTATTTAATACATTGTATTTTATTTTTAAACTTTAAAAACGTTCTCTTGAAAAATCAAGTTTTTTGATTTATGACGTTCTTGAAAGGAGTGAGCGATATGTATGTATATGTATTGGGTGTGTCAAAACACTTTTTAATATATAATTATAGATATATATATATATATATATATATATATATATATATATATATATATATATATATATATATATATATATATATATATATATATATATATATATATATATATATATATACATATATACTTTATGATATAACATGATTTAATCATTATATTTTATAAATATTTATACCTGTAGATGGAGCTGCATTTGTAGCTACCGAAACTAGTCGTAATAGTATAATGTCATGCAAAAGTGGTAAAAATTAGTGCTTTATTATAGTAAATAAATGAACATAAATCAGTGAACATAAAACATAAATATTCATGTAAAAGAAGGTGAATTTGACGCATAAGCGAGAGTTGATTTAAAGTCATAAATTAATAGTTATTTTGTTATTATAGCATGCATTAAACATTGTTACAAATCAAACATATTATATGTGTAACATGTATTGTAATAACATATTACAATAAAATGTTACAATTTGTAATTTCCCGTGTGAGAGCTTTGATAATCAACTGAATTATTAATGCTATAATAAAACATAATCTAATTTAATGACATATCTGTGAACAGCTTAATGGAATATTGAATAATCGCATTTCTGACTGCAATATTGCCAATTTGGCAATTTTTTTTGTTACTTTACAACATTTTGAGTGTGTCCAAAAACTTAAATATGTATTACAAATCTAAGAATAGTGGACGTCCACTTTGTGTAATACCACTTTTATGAACGATGAATGATAAGGAGCCCATAATACACTCTCCTTATCATTCAGCGTTCACTTTTTGTAATACCACTTTTATGAACAATGAATGATAAGGAAGGTAATTTTTTACCATACCACAAAGGTATCAATGCTTTTAATATACAACATAAGCCTATAACAGTTTGTTAGCACTGTAAATGCATAGAGTTCTATATTTTTCTTCATCTATCTTGATATATTAATAAAAAAAATTTTTAGAAGTTGGTAACAAAATACTCACCATTTTCGCTGTATTTTTCTTCTTCTTCTTGTATTACTTTGAACTGGATCACTTCACATTAAAAGTCTTTACGTATGTAAAATAACTTAACAGTTTACTTAGTTTAACTTTTTAGTTTATTCTAAAATTCAGAATCAGATCAGAAAATGGTATAGAATATAAAAAGCATATTGTATCAAGCAAAGAATTCCAAAGGGTGTATGACCATCCCTCTGCTAGGGGGTAGTTGATAGTCTAGGTGAGAGATGGGAGTATTGAGAAGTGGAAAATGATATTAATTAATATTTTGGATAATTTATATAGCGTCATTTTTGTAAAATACTACCTCAAGGGCGCTTCACTGTGAATAAATTGGGGAAAAGGAGATAGTGGAAATGATTCAGCAAACAAATAAGTTTTTAGTTTTTTTTCTGAAAATTATCTCACTATCACTCTTTCTAACTACTGCTGGAAGAGCATTCCACGCCATCGGTCCCGCAACAGCGAACGTACGCAAGACAAATTTATTATTTTTCATGGTTAAATTTAATTATAAATAATTATGACGTAGATATGAAATAAATGGTAGATGAGAAATAAAAAAAATAGCACATCATCATTTTGCATCATTTTCAAACATCGCGTGTTTGAAAATGATGCGGAATGCATCGAAACACGTGTCACAGTAGATTTTAAGAAATAGTGGTGTTTACTAAGTAAAACATTAATTAAAAATGGATAGATTTTACCGCAAAGTGACTGCCGAATCAATTAATGAAATTAAAAAAAAATGTTTAAATAATGCTTGACTCCGTAGTGTAATTAATGGTCAGTACTCTTGGCTACCGTACTGGAGGTCTCGGGTTCGACTGCCAGTGAGTGATATTTTCACTCTAATATTTATTAAATATTACCTAAGACTGGTACCTGAAGCGGAGGGCTAATCACCTGTTGTTCATATGTTAACGATCAAGATAATACTGCATTTATATGATGCAGGGCCCTGTGCACCATTGGGGGGGCAGATAAGGGTTTGAAAAAGAAGAATATAATGTATTGCATATTTATTTATAGAAGAAGAATTGAAGAAGAACAATGTATAAAAAAAGTTTTTATTATTTTGAGAGATACGAGATTATTTTTTGATGGATTTTTCTTTTCTATTTATTACGAAATAAAATAATTTTTAGAAATAAAATAATAAATAAAAAAATGTGCGATTGTTTGAAAGAAAATATCTCGAAATAAAAACAAGTGCCGTTCACGAGTTGCCATTCATATCTACCATTGAAAATCAAGTTCCTCATAACAATTCACTTTCATTATTTATTTCAGCGCCTCTCAAAATGTGGTTCCCACGCGGTAAAAGGGGCTGACTTGTTACGAAATTTAACAATTAATCTTCTTTAGTTAGGACTGTGTCCTGTTATTTTCCGGTCCGCTTCTGGGGATGGAAGACCAGCAGTCTCTACATCGTTTAGGTGGTCTTCCTGGGGGTCTGTCACCTCTTAAGCAGCTGTCGGCGGCTATTCTCACAACTTGTTCTTCCCACATGATCTTTACAGAAACGTCTTCTGACTTTTCCCATCGCACAACATCTTTGACATCGCAGATTCTTCTTATTTCAGAGTTTCTTACTCTGACGGGAATTGATAATCCTACAGTGGGTCGCAGAGTCTTGTTATTCCGTAGTTCCTTAGTCTGTCGCGAAGTGTTCGGCCTGCAATAGGTGGCAGAGTCTTTTTATTTCACAGTTCCTTACTCTGTCGCATAGTGTTAATCCTGCAATGGGTCGTAGAGTCTTCTTATTTTAGAGTTCCTTACTCTGTCGCGAAGTGTTAGGCCTGCAAAGTATCATAGTCTTTTTATTTCACAGTTCCTTACCCTGTCGCTAATTGTTAATACTGCAATGGGTCGTAGAGTTTTCTTATTTTGGAGTTCCTTGCTCTGTCGCGAAGTGTTAGGCCTGCAATGGGTCGTGGAGTCTTGTTATTTCATAGTTCCTTAGTCTGTCGCGAAGTGTTAGGCCTCAATGGGTCGTAGAGTCTTCATTTCGGTGGTTCTATGAACGGTTTTCGTTCTTATGGTGTCAGCTCTTGTTTCTATGCCGTATATCATGATCGGTCTTATGCAGGTCTTATAAATTCTTACCTTACTGTCACCTTACTTTCCGCGTGTGTTTATTTCTCCATACAGCATTTTCAATATTGAATTCGATATGTTTTATCATAAGTAAGGCGCACGATTTAAAAAAGTTTGAGAACCATCGTCTCGAGATCATTAACTCCATTCTGATTAATGGACCAGTATATTGTAAAGTTATGGATTGAGAAAATACGCACTTGTTCAGTTAACTTTTTATGGCATATTTTCAAGAAATATAATCATAACGAAGGTCATTGCCACGACTGGGTGTTCCGAAACTATAGTCGCACCAGTTTACATGAATGAAATTTAAGTTTTTTTTTTTACAAATTTATATGAATTTATATCAAATTACTTCTCCATAATTAAATTATTAATTTTGTCAATTTGTATATTTTCGAATGAATTGGATTGAAATATCGTCAATTTTTTTATAAGTTTGACTTGGTAAATACTTAAAATTATTTCTTAAAATCTATTGTGACACGTGTTTCCGCATCTAATCCGCGGAATGCTTCGAAACCCGCGTGATTATATATTTTAAAGTAATTGTGGTATTTACCAAGTAAAACTTTAGTTAAAATTTGATAGATATTACCACAAAGTGACTGCCGAATAAATACGTTACGAATTTGAACAATATACAAGAATTTGAGTAGTGTGGCTATGAATCATGGGTACAATTAGTGAATGTTACACCAGCTAAAACCAGCCCATGTCGGTCGTAATCCCCGTAAATGCCCAGACTTCCATATTCTTCTTCATCTATGTTGAGATGTCATAAAATAGTTATTTCATTTATTGATTTGGCGTTTAATTTGTAGAACTCCTTTTAAATTTATGTATTAATTTTAAATCAAACACAGATTTTTTGAGTCTACTCAGTTGTATTTTACTAACAAAAACACATAAAAAATTAATATTGCTACAATTGTTTCGCCTTGTTAGGACATTCGTTTGATAATGCCCTAACAAGGCGAAACAATTGTCACAATATGAATTTTTTGTATGTGTTTTTGTTAATAAAATACAACTTAGTAGACTCGAAAAATCTGTGTTTGATTTAAAATTAACACATAAATTAAAATGGAGTGTTAAAAATTACGCCAAATTAAAAAATAAAATAATTATTTTTTGACATCTCAACATAGATGAAGAAGAATATGGAAGTCTGGGCATTTACGGGGCTTACGAGCGTCATAGGCTGGAAAAAATCTGTATTCGATTTAAAATTAATACATAAATAGTTATTTTGTTAATTTGTATCGTCTCTTGAAGGAAATCGTATATAATGGACGTACACGCATTTCAGTGATTTACACAGGAAATGGGCAAAAGCTCTGATTATGATGGACGATATTAATGGGTTCGCATTGGTACCTAATTTGGCCGTAACACGAATGGCCATTTTTCACGACAGTTACAATCGCTTCCAATGACCGCACCTCCGTAATTATAAAACTCTTTTTTCCTTTCACTATTTATTTATACTTATGTATAACAACACTCGAATCAAATTTATAATTAAAGCATTTGCAAAAACAAAACAAAAACATAGAATTAAGAACAGCTGGAGATTATAATCCAGGATTCAGACCTCACATACTAATATAAGAGATTCTTCTCAGTAAAAAGCTTTTTTTCATCTCACCAATAGATGTCTCTAGTGAAGTTTTAGTGATTCAATAACAATGTTTCAAAATATATATATATATATATATATATATATATATATATATATATATATATATATATATATATATATATATATATATATATATATATATATATATATATATATATATATATATATATATATATATATATATATATATATATATATATATATATATATATATATATATATATATATATATATATATATATATATATATATATATATATATATATATATATATATATATATAAAACCCTTATCCGCACCTTAATGGTGCATAGGGCACTGCTTTATATAAACGCATTGTTATCTTGATCGTCTACACATGAAGGAAAGGTGATCAGCCACCCGCTTCAGAACCAGTCCAGGGTAATATTGAATAAATATTACAGTGAAAAAAATCACTTATATTTATTTGACCCCCCTGGGAATCGAACCCGGGACCTCCAGAACGGTAGCCGAGCGTGCTGACCATTACACTACGGAGGCGAACAAAATATATATATATGTAAATACAGCTGTTAGTGAAATGTTACCTGGGTTATAAAAAAAATAAGTTGCGGGCTGACGAAGGTCTGTTTGTTGGACCTGGCTTGGAAACTTATTTAATTTTTAGCAGTTTTTGTATTACGTGTGAAAAAAATCAAATTAAGTATTTATTTAAAAAAATACAGCTAAAGATGTTGATTGAGCCATTTATAAACAAAATATAATTAGCCATTATAAACAAAGAGGGTAATGCAATTAAATACAACACATTTCTAAGTGTTTAATCGTAAGTTTTAAAACGTATTTATTTAAAAAATATATCGCTTACTCCTTTCAAGAACGTGATAAATCAAAAAACGTTTTTTCAGGAGAACGTTTCTAAGGTTTAAAAATATAAAACAATGTATTAAAAATAAATTACTAGCCACTTATTGAACTTTTTACAGCTTTGCAACAGATCTTTTTAGGTAAAACCTGAAGGTTTTTTTCTCCATTTGAAAAATATTAAGTTTATTTAAAAAAATAATTAAACAATACCATTTCTTCAAAATGCAATAACAACACTTTCTGCCCTATAGCGGGTAAATATTAAGTTAAAAATTTGCCTCTTTTGCTGGGATAAACTACATTTTTTGGGCATTCCGAAAACATGCAAAACTGAAAATTGACGTTTTTTTATTTATGACGTTCTTGAAAAGTGTAAGCGATATGTTTATAAGCAAAAACATTGAAAAAGTCATTTTTATGTGAAAATAAACAATTTACGGAATTGTTCTTGAAAATCATTTTGTACAAAAAGATTCTTATTTAAATATGACAGCTGAAAAAAATATTCTTTCATAAATAAATTTAGTATTTTTTAATAAAAAAAAATAGGTACCTTTTTAAAATTTCCTTTAGCAATGTTACAAGCACTATAATTTAGAATTTTTTCGATAAATACACTGAAGTCCTGAGATAAATTTTAGATTGTAAAATATATCTTATTACCAACGTTTCCCAAAACCTTCTAAGGACAATATTAGGATACAAATTTGTATCGTAAAAAATATTGCTATAAAATCTAACCTCACATTTTTATTAAAAACAAAATTTTGACACTATCGGTCTGTAGATATAATATTATTTATATAAAAAAACTGCGTTAGTGAAAATATAATCGTTGGTGAAAAAAAAACACATATTAATGAAAATATACATACGTTCATTGTTATCTATTTTATAAGGTAAAATAAATTTCAAACTTTGTGTTTAGCAACTCAAATTTTTGTTTTTTTTTGCAAACGGTTTTGACAAGCACCTTGTCATCTTCAGGGATGGATATGTACCTATCCATCATAGTAGTTGAAGTACATATCAATCGATGAAGATGGAAAGGTGCTTTGTAGAAACCGGTTGATATTTCAATCAACAGATCTTTTATATCAACAGATAACAATCAACGTTTGTTTATTTTCAATTAATGTGTGGTTTATTTTTTTTAGTTAAATAAAATAACATTAAGTTTATAAAATGTGACACTTAGTATTATAACAGCCGAGAATTTTTTTAAAATGATTTATTTAAAAAAATGTTATAGCTGACTTTAGAATAGTGCCCCATGTTAATTTATTTTCAACCTGTTTTAACCAGTGGTTTAAAAGTTTTTATTATTTACTTAAAATTTGCCCTTGTTAATTTATTTTAAATGTTTTCCAATTATATTCAGTGTTTATGTTCATGTTTATTTATTATGTAGTTGAAATTTCCCTTTTTAGTTTATTATGAATATTAGCCTTTTATTACGTTTATTTTGTATTATTTACTTAAAATTAGCAATATAAATTAATTTTGAACGTTTGCAGTTTTTAATCAGTGATTTTTAAGTTTATTTTTATTTTATTTGTTATTTCGTTGCTTTTGCTCATATGAATTTATTTAGAACGTTTGCTTATTTTAATTAGTGATTTTAAAGTTTGTTTTTTTACTATTTAGTTAAAATTGTCCAAATTAAAACAGTGCTAAACGCATATCGCTCACTCCTTTCAAGAACGTCATAAATAAAAAATCGTCAATTTTAAGTTGTGCGTGTTTTCGGAATGCCCGGAAAATGTACTATATCCCAGCAAAAGTGGCATATTTTTAACTTAATATTTACCTGCTACAGGGCACAAAGTGTTGTTTTTGCATTTTGAAGAAAAGGTATTGTTTAATTATTTTTTGAAATATACTAAATATTTTTCAAATGGAGAAAAAACCTTCAGGTTTTACCCAAAAAGATCTGTTGCACAGTAAAAAGTTCAATAAGTGGCTTGATATTTATTTTTGATACATTGTATTATATTTTTAAACTTTAAAAACGTTCTCCTGGAAAATCAAATTTTTTGATTTATGACGTTTTTGAAAAGAGTGAGCGTATAAACTATGAAATTTTCTGTTAATTGTTATTATTATTATCTTTTTTTTTTAATTTGTAAGTAAAAATAATACTTGACACTGGCAGAAACATCATTTCACTGAGTGACTGCCAAATAAATAATTAAAAAAAACAGTGGTTTTAAATTATATTTTTTATTAATAAATTAAAAATCCCCATGGCAATTAATTTCGAACGTTTGGTTGTTTTAATGAGTAATTTTTACGTTAATTTTTTTATTATTTATTATTTTAGTTTAATTGATAACTTGGTTATATACGAGTGTGTGCAGACAGACAGTCCGCAGTACCGACCGTTCGTATCGAGTTCTCGCGCTCAACTGGCCTAGGGGAGATCGCTATGCAGAGCAAATAATAATCCACTTTTACTCTCAAAATATATTGTTATAAATGTAGTTATATCACTGAAAAGTGGTTGGATTTCTTATGCGATTGTCTGAGCGCAGATTATGGGATTCCAGAATAATTGCTTACTGTAAAATCTCAGTTTATTTAGCCATTTTCATAATACGCGGTAAAGTCATTAAACACGGCAGAAAGAAAAAAGGTAAAAAAAGAAATTAGATGAATAATAGAAATATGCGTATAACGTAAGACGAGAAATTAGAATAATAACAGGTATTTAAAAACAAGAGAATTAAGGAAAATGGTAGAAGGAAGAAAAGTTATATAAAAAATAAAAAATTCAGGTATGAGAAATGTGATGGAAATTAGAAATATAACAAAAAATTACAAAATAGCAAAAATAATTAAAAAAATAAGTATGAAAAATAGCCAATGAAAAAATAAATGGTAATAAGAAAAATAATAGAAATGAAAAACATGAAAATTTAGAATAACAACAGAAAACCGAAAAAAATAATAAAAGTATGGAAAGGAAAAATGTCGATATGATAAAAATAAATAAATAAAATGAGAATTTTTTTTTTTTTAAAATGAGAGAAAAAACGGAATTAATAAAAAAAAATAGAAAAATAATAAAGATAACAGAACAAACAAAAATAATGTTGTAGAAGAAAAAACTGTAATAGAATTGGGAAAAGTACAAAAAATCGAAAAATAAAGTAAAATAATGAAAATGATATTTAAAAAAAAAACCTGAAATACAGTAAAATTTTCTTTTTTTAAAATAAAGAGAAATATTTGTCTTTTTATTATTTACACATATAATTTAATTTCATATTATTTCTGTGAGCCTAAGCGGCTCATTATTAGAAATAGGTATCAAATTGTGGTAGAGTGGATTCGAACCGAGAAACTCTGAGAACGGGACCACAACCCGACTGAATGAATAATAATAAAATAAAAATATATTAATCAGAAGAACAAATAATATATTTAAAGAAATTAAAGAATAGTAAATCGATAAATAATGAAATTGATAAATAAACTATATAGTTGTTGGTACCCCAAATAAGTATTTGGGGTACCAACAACCAACATCCACAACTTATATTAAAAAATATATATATTTTTTTACTTTTTAATTATGAATATATTTTTCTTCGGACACTTTGAAAAGAGATTATTTGAAAAGGTAAAAAAAACTACGATTTTTCTCAACTCATTATAAAATACACGACCAGTGTGTGGCTCGCAATTTTCTGACGAACCAATCAATTACGAACGTAACAAATAATAAAATAAATAACATATTCAATTAAAAACAAGATTCAATTTTCCTCGAACACGCTTCTCTTCCATCCGTCGTGAAGTGGACATACTTTCAAACGAAAACGCAATCTGTTATATTGTTTTATTATCGTTAAACTGTTATATTAATAATATGGTAGGCGGTGCCGAAAGTTATGGGTCCAAAAAGTGACGCGTAATTAATACTATTTATTTATATTTTTCTCAATTTTATTCATATTTAAAGCATTTACTCTGTGGTTAGTCATTTTTACTTTTATATATTTTTTTTACAAAAATGTTGGTAATATTAGTATATAACCACTTACCGAGATTTTTATGTGTACCGGTTTCAGGACAATCACTACCACAGCATGCAAACAATACTACCCTTCACTACCATAGTACTATTTACACACTTAAAACTACACAAAATCTTTATAACTGTTCTTAATCTTTTATGAGATGCCAAAATATTTTTGTATATTTTTTTTCACGGTAATATATATATATATATATATATATATATATATATATATATATATATATATATATATATATATATATATATATATATATATATATATATATATATATATATATATATATATATATATATATATATATATATATATGTGTGTATTTGTCTGCCTCCGTAGTGTAATGGTCAGCACGCTCGGCTACCGTTCTGTAGGTCCCGGGTTCGATTCCCAGGGGGTTCAAATAAATATTAGTGATTTTCCACTGTAATATTTATTCAATATTACCCTGGACTGGTACCTGAAGCGGAGGGCTGATGACCTTTCCTTCATGTGTAAAAACGATCAAGATAACACTGCGTTATATGACGCAGTGCCCTATGCACCATTCGGGTGCGGATAAGGGTTTTATTATTATTATTATTAATGAAAACTTTTGGAGGCACCTTAGCACGAATCAGTCCGTATATGTGTTCTTGCGGTTAATTTATTTAGAAAAATTCTTAATTTTATTTATAACAACTTTGCTGCTATACGAAGCATGAGGGGTCACTGACATATTTACTTCCATGTTTTAGATTCTGCAGCATTTTTGCAAGAGATCGTATCTGTACATACTCGTTTTTAGACATATTCAGAGTTCTCGTTAAAAAAATAATGATCTAGTAACATAGTAACATAAACCGTCATCATATGTTATAATTTATAAAATAATAATTAAAAAAAAATCTATTCTATATTTTATTTTACTTTTATTTCTTCAGTAAGCTTATACTAAAATACATTTAATACAAACTATTTTATACGTTAATTTACATCATATATATGTATATATGTATATTTACATCTTCTTACAGTTAACAAAAAAACATTTATTTTTAAATCTTAATTAAAATGTTACTTTGTTTTAAAATCGCTACAAATATTTTATTAAAATTTAATTATTATAAAATATTAACAGTGATTTTAAAACAAAGTTACATTTTCATATTATTTTTGACATCTCATCAAAGATGAAGAAGAATATGGAAGTCTGGGCATTTACGGGGCTGACGACCGTCATAGGCTGGTTTAAGTGATTTTTTACACACGTGTAACATTCACCAATTCTACCCATTATTGACAACCACACTACTCAAATTCTTGGAAGTTCTATCAATATATATATGAACCAATTTAGAAACCTTGTTCTTGAATCACTAGAACTTCACTAGAGACATCTATTGGTGAGATGTAGTATTTGGACACACTCAAAATGTTGTAATTTACATTTTAATTATAAAATGGAAAATCATAGGGTTAGTGCTTCAAATATAAATTATATTTTTAAATTCTTTGAGACTCTTTCCATTCTTCATACATTCAGGCATCTCATCATACATTTTCAAACCCTTACACGATATACAATTTTGCGACTATGTTTTTTTTTTCAAAAATCGTATTTTACCCTTATTTCTAGTACTATTAGTACTATGTTCATGGACATTTTGAAATGTCATTATATAGATATATTGTATATACGATACAAAGAAATGCATATGTTTATACAAAGCTCCAAGGTAGTGTATCCTGTATATTCCTTGAAAAAACACTGGAGGTATTTAAATAAAAAAAAATGCAAATCACCCAAAATTGTGTGATAAGCAACTGGTATTTTTTATTATTATTCTGTAAATTAAAACTTTTTTAATATTATTTATTGCTATCTCATCAAAGATGAATAAGAATATAGAAGTCTGGGCATTTTTACAGGGCTGACGATCGTCATAGGCTGGTTTAATTGATCACTTTATACACGTGTAACTTTCATCAATTCTACCCATTATTGACAACCATACTACTCAAATTCTTGGAAGTTCTATATATATGAACCAATTTCAAAACATTGTTCTTGAATCAATAGAACTTCACTAGAGACATCTATTGATGAGATATTAATAAAAGAGTTTCTGCTCAGTAAAATTCTTCTTTTCATCTCACCGATAGATGTCTCTTGTGAAGTTCTAGTGATTCAAGAATAATGTTTCAAAATTGGTTCATATATATATATATATATATAGAACTTCCAAGAATTTGAGTTGTGTGGTTGTCAATAATGGGTAGAATTGGTAAATGTTACACGTGTGTAAAGTGATTACTTAAACCAGCCTGTGACGGTTGTCAGCCCCGTAAATGCCCAGACTTCCATATTCTTCTTCATATTTGATGAAATGTCAAAAAATAATAACATTAAATACATAAAACAAGTTAAAAATTAACATATGTATAATTCAACACGCTCCTATACACTGCATTCGACAGCCAGTCAAATGAATCTAGATTAAATGGTAATTATCATTATGTTTTCGATTATATGTACATACATATCTCCTTAGAATTAAAAACAAAATTTCTCCATCAGAGCACTTGGCCCGCGCACGATTTCATAACATTTGTCTCGTTAAAAACTGTATCAGATGAAAGAATTTCGCCTTCCGCGGGACTCAAACCTGTTCCATCGAAAATGAAAGTACGCTACCAACTTGCTACAGTTAAATTATCAAAACATCCGCCAAATGAATTATTATTATCGACCGCACATTCTACACACACAGTCTTTGTGTCAAACACCTGGATAATTGGGTAAAAATTATTTTCTTGACATCTCATTAAAGATGAAGAAGAATATGGAAGTCTGGGAATTTACGGGGCTGACGACCGTCATAGGCTGGTTTAAGTGATCACTTTACACACGTGTAACATTTACCGATTCTACCCATTATTGACAACCACACTACTCAAATTCTTGGAAGTTATGTATTTTTTAAACCCTTATCCGCACCCCAATGGTGCATAGGGCACTGCGTCATATAAACGCAGTGTCATCTTGATGGTTTACACATGAAGGAAAGGTACCAGTCCAGGGTAATATTGAATAAATATGACAGTGAAAAATTCACTTATATTTATTTTACCCCCCTTGGGAATCGAACCCGGGACCTCCAGAACGGTAGCCGAGCGTGCTGACCATTACACTACGGAGGCGGACAGTTATGTATATATGAACCAATTTAGAAACCTTGTTCTTGAATCACTAGAACTTCACTAGAGACATCTATTGGTGAGATGTAAATAACTCCTGTAGTTGTAGATAATCCAGATTTTGTGAACAAGTATTTGGACTCACTCAAAATGTTGTAGATAAAAATTAATGAATTTTTAAAAAAATTATATATAACTAACTAATTCACCAATCATCGCGGCGCTCTCCGCAGGGGTAGCCAGAGAGAAAATAACGCCACACCAATCTGACTTTAGAAAAATCCAAATTTGGAAGATTAAAAATCGCCTCTTCCATATTGATTGATCTTTTCATACATACCCGTCGATTATGACGACTCCTGGCCTGACCACGCCCATTTTATTAAAATACTTGATCATGCCGAGATTTCCTCTGTCTTTATCTCCTTCTATTACTAGCCAAATTCACCTCATATTTTTAAACTTTTCTTCACTCATTCGAATCACAAGCCCAAACCTATGAGAAGTTCCTGTTTGGCCCACACTAGAATATCCATCCTGTTGCCAACACAGATTCAAATAAAAACATATTGAATTAGCTAGAAGAAACAAAAATCCACTAAATGATCTATAAACCTTGTACATAATAAGCAAGGTAAATAATTAATACAATTCCCATCTAAAAAAAACCCCAAGGCTTGAAATTATTCCCTTTTTCACTATTCGAACATCTGTCATAAATCGTTTTGCCGCACAAGTCTGAGAGATCGCATTTCGACTGCATTCAGTCTGCCGAGATAAAAAATAAAAAATATATTTAGCAGAGGTAAAAAATCCTAAACGTAATTAATTATTCAATTTAAAAATAAATCTTATGTTATTTTTTGACATCTCATCAAAGATGAAGAAAAATATGGAAGTCTGGGCATTTACGGGGCTGAAGGCCGTCATAGGCTGGTTTAAGTGATCACTTTATACACGTGTAACATTCATCAATTCTACCCATTATTGACAACCACACAACTCAAATTCTTGAAAGTTCATATATGAACTAATTTCGAAACATTGTTCTTGAATCACTAGAACTTCATATGAAAATAACTCCTGTACTTGTAGATAATCCAGATTTTGTGAACAAGTATTTGGATACACTCAAAATGTTGTAAATAAATTATCTGATCAAATTATAAGCTAAAATAATAAAATGAAAAGGATATTTTCTGGCGTTTTTCATCTATTGGTAAGATGAAAGAAGCTTTTTACTGAGCTGAAACTCTTTTATTAGTATGTGAGGTCCGAATCCTGGATTATAATCTCACACATGAGAAACGCCAGAAAATGCCATTTTCATTTTTATTATTTAAGTATTTGGACACACTCAATTTTTTTAATTTTATTTAAACTTCATGTACAGAAAATAAAAAGTACATTGGCGGGCTTATTGCTAAAAAGCAATATCTTCCAACCGACCAAAGACGGACTAGTGATATTGATCAAAACGTATGATACCATATATAGCCGTTTGCAATCAGTGGGTAGATAGTACTTGAACATTTAAAAAACATAAATTACAAATCGACATTTAAAAAAAAAACATAAATTACATATTAATATACCAATTACCAATTAACAAAAGACGATAATAAGGAGGGCAAAGGAAGAAGGGAGTTTAGGGAAGGAGGTAGAGGGAGGAGGTTTGATCGACAGTTAGGATTCTAATGACAGATAGTAATGTCTCAGACGAAAATGTAGCGAATAAATCTAATACATTGATTTGCTTTTAATCTTTTTGTAATTTTAGACGTTCATTTTTTTAAGTAAAAGAGAACGGACGGGAAGGCAGACAGAAATTAAAAAAGAATTGATAAAATACTGTATTAAGTAATATCATTTTGATTGCAACATTATCAGCACCTTGTTCGAACTCAGTGTGCAAGTAAATGACGACGAGCCAGCGGCGAGCGAAGATTTAAAACCACCTTTTATTCACAACATTTTGAGTGTGTCCAAATACAACGCTGTTTATTGTAACTGCAGACAGTTGGTAGAATTCCATATTGAATTGTTAGATAATATATCCAAAATAAAACACGGTTTTTTGGATTGAATTCTACATTTATTTACGTATATGTTAATACGTGATAGTGTTTGATAATCTCCTAAGAATACGAAATGCGTCACGTATTAACATATACAGTGAAACCTCTATCTATCGTTTTTAAAGGTGCAGCTTAATTCGAACGATAAATGAGGTAAATGGTGATAGAGAAACGATCGATGCGGTTTAGTTAAGTATGAAATTAAGTCGGGATAGAAGAAATAAACGATTATTCGAGGAACGATATATAGAGGTCTTACTGTACATGAATAAATGTAGAATTCAATCCAAAAAACAGTGTTTTATTTTGGATATATTATCCAATAACTCTGTTCACAGTTATTTTACGTCTATTTTTTTAAATTATTAAATTAATTAAAGTATAAATAATAAAATAAAAAATATAAACATAAAATATAGGTAAAATAACTGTGTACAGAGTGCCTGCAGTGTACCTATTCCTAGTCTAGGTTTTCTCCAGTTAGGAGTTATTTTTACTTTTTTCTCATTTGGCAATAAAAAATCTCACTGTTTTGAGAGGCCATACGCCCTGTAAATACCCCGACTTCCATATTCTTCTTCATCTTTATTGATATGCCAAAATATTTTAGTATCCTTTTTCACGGTAATGCACGGTATGTATCTTTTGTGTAAATAAGTTCAGTGTATTTTGGTTTTGTATTTTTTATTAATTAAATATTTAAAAAAATTTTTAATAAGTAATGATTTTAAGCAAAGTTATTTTGTAAGTTATTAAGTTATGAAAAAAGTATAAATACATACATATATCTATTAAAGACAATTTAATTTATTATTTTTTATTATTTACTAAAATAGTTTTAAATTTCATACTATTTCTGTGAGCCTGAGCGGCCCATTATTAAAAATAGGTATCAAATTCTGGTAGAGTGGGATCGAACCGAGAAACTCTGACTCAAGAGTCCGCTACACTTACCACGGGGACACAACCCGACACAATATTTACGACTATTTTATATTTTTGAGTAGTTTTCGGGGTTTACTGCTCGCCACTGTTAGAATGCTGAGATCTTATCGATCTATGGGCAAAGTCAATCATTTATTTCATTATTTTTGTTATCTTCGTTAAGTGAGATTACGCAGCACCTACTGTCTGCCAAAGTGGTATAGATGAAAGTAGATTCAACACAATCCGAGTGCGATCTCTTAGAACAGTGGTCGGCAAACTTATAAGCCATTCAATATACACATTAAAACGATATTTTTTTCTTCGGAGATAAATTTGTTTGCAATTATAGTACAAGTTAGAGGTAAAATTAGAATTCGAAACATACTAACCATCGACAACCTAAAAAGAGTTTACTATGCTATTGTACCCTCACTACCTACTACAGTATGGCATTATTGCATGGGGAGGCTCATACAACAACATACTGAACTCAGTGAAAATAGTACAGAAAACCATAATTAAAGTTATCTTGAAAAAAAACATATTTCAAACAAAATTTTTATTTAAAAAATTTCAAGTCCCAAATATAGAATCCATTTGTAAAAAACCCGCAGTTTTTCAAATACTAAAGGGTGACAACTATTTAAATTTAAAAAAAAAATTATCATCGAGATTCTCAAACGATTTTTCTACTCCAAAATCCAACACCAAGCGATTTCAGCAAAACTTCAAATATTTGGCAATCAAACATTTCAATAAACTCCTTAAAGAAATAAAAAAATAGATGATATAAAAATACTTTAGAAAAAAATTTAAAGCTCTATACATTTAAATCTTAAAAAAAATGCAAAAAACTATTATATCTTTTATTATATAACATTAAACCACGAGTGTAAGTCCCTCTCCAAGCACAAGAGCACAGTCTCTTTTATGGAGAGGCACAGCGAATCGAAATATAAAAGATCTCCATATGTGTAAATGATTCAAATGTATTATGTTATAAATAAAAATGCAAATATATTAAATGAATAAAAAAAAAACCTTGATTATAATTTTTAGACCTTTTTCGAATTCAGAAAACACCCAATAAAACTTAATTTCACGCTAAATAAGAATTTTATTCCTTGATATAAAACACCTTTTCTAGTTTCATTAAATTCCATTGACAATATTTTAAGTCACAAACTCAGGTTCAAATCTACTTTGGAGTTACGTTGTTCAAGACACATAAGATGGTTTTAAGGGTCTCTCCAAAAATATGTTATTATGTTTATTATTATGTATTATGTTTTAGGATTTATAAATGAATATATATATATATATATATATATATATATATATATATATATATATATATATATATATATATATATATATATATATATATATATATATATATATATATATATATATATATATATATATATATATATATATATATATATATATATATATATATATATATATATATATATATATATATATATATATATATATATATATATATATATATATATATATATATATATATATATATATATATATATATATATATATATATATATATATATATATATATATATATATATATATATACTACTACGACTAGTACTACTACCATCACGCCGTTTCCCCGCAGGGGTAGGCAGAGAGGATGGAACGCCACACTCTTCTGTCCTGACGTACACTCCTCGCCTCCTTCACATCCATACATCTAGTCATACATGCCCTCCGATTACGCAGACTTTTGACACCGCCAGATTTTAGGTTCTTTTTCGGTCGTCCACGTTCTGTTTTCCCTCTCACATTTGCCACATATATTTTCTTAGTTGTTCTCTCGCTATCCATTCGCTCCACATGTCCATACCACCGCAATGTGTGTTTTATTTATTCAGTACAGAAAGTTTAACAAAAAAATTAAATAAATAAATATTGGCAGTGCCTTATGCAGCAATGGGTGCAGCTGACGATTTGTAAGAGAGTATAATACACAGAATGGAGGTCAGGCAACTCCCTGAATGTTGCATTTATCAAAACTAACTCGTATAGAATATGATGGTATTTAATAATGGGAGATACAAGAGTAGGAACAAAGTGAAGGGGAATGGAAGAGAATGTTTCGAGTAAATATGAAACTAATGAAGCTAAAAGATATATTTAATTTCAAACAGTATTTGCAATAGAAATAACATGAAAAAAGTGAGAGAATGGATTTAGAATGCGCTGGTTGATGCTGTGAACTAAGATCAAATCTGCCCTTTATTTAATGAACAACTTAAAGTTCTTTACAACATTTTGAGTGTTTCCAAATACTTGTTCACAAATAGCTCACTCCTTTCAAGAAATTCATAAATCAAAAATCGTCAATTTTCAGTTGAGCATGTTTTCGGAATGTCCAGAAAATGTACTATATCCCAGCTAAAGAGGCATATTTTTAACTTAATATTTACCAGCTACAGGTCAGAAAGTGTTGTTTTTCCATTTTGAAGAAAAGGTATTGTTTAATTTTTTTTTAATACACTAAATATTTTTCAAATGGAGAAAAAACCTTCAGGTTTAACCTAAAAAGATCCGTTGCACAGTAAAAAATTCAATAAGTGGCTTGATATTTATTTTTAATAAGTTGTATTATATTTTTAAAATTTAAAAACGTTCTCCTGAAAAATCAAGTTTTTTTTTATTTACGACGTTCTTGAAAGGAGTGAGCGAAATTACGGTCGTCAGCCTGGGCTGACTATGGAAGAATATGGAAGTCCGGACTTCCATATTCTTCTCCATCTTTGATGAGATGTCAAAAAACAACTTAAAGTACAGCAAAACCTCGATATAACGGTGCACACAGCATCCATGAATAGATCCATGCTAGGTTAAAGTCTGATGGATAGAATAAACAATGAAGATACCAGGAAATGAACCAAAGTAGAGGATATCATGGATCGCGTGGCAAAACTCAAATGGCCATGTCATAACTAACTAACTAACTAACCATCACGCCGCTTCCCCGCAGGGGTAGGCAGAGAGAATAGAACGCCACACCACTCTGTCTTTGCAAACATTCTTCGCCTCTTCCACGTTCATGCATCTCCTCATACATACCCGCCGATTGTTACGACTCCTAACCTAAAGTGGTCCACTTTCCACAAGTATTTGGCACACCTGATCGTGCCATGTTTTTCTCGGTCTTCCTCTGCTCCTTTTTCCAATTACATTCGCCTCATAAATTTGTTTTACCGTTCTTTCTTCACTCATTCGTTCTACATGTCCAAACCATCTCAACACACCTTTCTTAATTTTATCGATAATGCTTATCTCAGCTTTGCATTCCTTCCTTATTTTACTATTCGCACATCTATCATACATCGTTTTGTCGCTCATTCTTCTGAGACATCGCATTTCGACTGCATTCAGTCTACTTTCATCCTTCTCTTGCCAACTCCATGTTTCACTTCCATACATTAGAGTTGGAACCAGGACTCCGTTTTGCACTGCCAGTTTAGCTTCTAATAACTGATTTCAGTGCACCATTCACTTTGTTCCAGCATTCACCATGTCATTTTGTTTCAAATTCTAGAGCTAGACGTGATTATAATCTGATCTAGTCGTGTATTTGATTACGCATTTTTATCGATTGTTGCGCGGTATGATCGATAGTCCTGAAATTATCCGGAGCATTGGTCTGTATGTTCCCGATAGTTACCTAAGACAGCGTCGGCATAGATTGTTTCCCATTCCTATACACAGGACCAACCTGCCGATGGTTATGCCTGTAGGAAGAGCTACCGCTATGTTGAACAATATCTCATTTACACCTTTAGCAATAGTTCTTGCAAATATTTTATTTTAATACAATTATACGGTTTAAATTTTTTATAGTTTGTAATGTATATATAAATTGAAATAAATAAATTGAATTGAAATTTAATTTAATTGAATAACAATAATGAAAAACTAAAAACCCTTATCCGCACCCAATGGTGCATAGGGCACTGCATCATATGAACGCAGTGTTATCTTGATCGTTTACACATGAAGGAAAGGTGATCAGCCCTCCGCTTCAGGTTCCATTCCAGGGTAATATTGAATAAATATTACAGTGAAAAAAAATCACTTGTATTTATTTTACCCCCCTTGGGAATCGAACCCGGGACCTCCAGAACGGTAGCCGAGCGTACTGACCATTACACTACGGAGGCGGACAAAATAATGTTCGCTAAAAATTGTTTGCACGCGGCGACACTTGAGTTTAAGCATGTATAATACGACAGTTATGTATAAGGAAATACGTGAATATGGAATAGGCTAAGATTTTTTTGCGAAGACAGATTCGTGTGGCGTTCTTTTCTTTCTGCCTACCCTACGGAGAAGCTGCGTGATGTTAAGTGTCGGGTTGTGGTCTTATGGTTAGTGTCGCGGACTCTTGAATCAAAGTTTCTCGGTTCGAATCCACTCTACCACAATTTGATACTTATTTCCAATAATGACCCGCTTAGGCTGACGAAAATTGTATAAAATTAAGATTTTTTGTAGATAATAAAAAACACAAGTATTTCTCTTTTTTAAAAAAAAAAAATTAATATTTAGTTTTAAAAATATACGTAAGTATGCAAATTAGATAAAATGAAAAAAAAAATTGGAAATTTTGATTTTTATGTAAATTATTTGGATATCATAAAAGATATTTTCATATGTAAAGCGTTAGGTACTGATAAAATTTTCTGATGAATACTTAGGTCCCAAAAAAGAATTAATTTTTTTCTGTAAGAGTGGCTTACTGATTAAAATCTCGCATATTAATGAACAATACTCGGTTCAATTCCATTGTTTCCCCATTTCGCACTTTCTTTCACGGAAACAATATACCGACACATAATTTGTACTTACTAACCATAATACACTCGTACAGAGATGCATTCAAATAGTGTAAATCCCATGCCTCTACTCGTACTATGGGGAACATGCTCCTAGGTGATGCTGCCCGTCATAAATGCATTTGTAATATCTAAGAAAAATTGTACGAAATCATCGTTTTCACATCCTGCCTTGTTGTGTATATAACATTATTTTGTCTAGCCTCCCATCAGTCTGATAATGTCAGTAAAAACGAAACTCGGTCACTGGTCAAATAAAATACATGTGGGAAAAAGTCTAAAAAAACTAACTAACTAACTAAACATCACCCCGCTTCCCCGAAGGGGTAGGCAGAGAGAATAGAACGCCAAATCACTCTGTCGTTGCATACATTATTTGCCTCTTCCACATCCATGCATCTCCTTATACATACCCGCCGATTATTCAAGATAACACTGCATCAAAATCAAGAAGAAGAAGACATAGATTAAGAAGACTTTAAAGGATGGGTATTTACAGGGCTTACGACCAGTCGCAGGCTAGTTTAAGTGATATTTTTATACACGTATAACATTCGCCATTCCTTCCACCATTTTAAAAAAAAACTGTTTGTTCAATAGTTCAGATATCTTATTATCTCTGTGTATTTGTCGATTAACAACGTTATAAGTGTGTTCAATTACGTGTTCATTCGTGTACAAGTATTTGGACACACTCAAAATAAATTAACTGTCATATTATAAGCTTAAAAAAAAGAGGATATTTTCTGGCGTTTCTCATTTGTGTGAATATAATCTGCTCAAAAAAAAAGCTTCTTTTATGTCTCTAGTGAAATTCTATTTAATTCAAGCAATATGTTTCGAATTTAAACAATAAAAAATATAAACATTTCTTGAATGCACAGTAAAAATAACATTTAAGAGTTTTTAAATCATATTTTTTAATCATATTTTTTAAATCATATTTTCATATGATGTACGGAGTGTGTGGAAGTTTTTGGTAAGGGAATGTAATTAACTATGAGTATTTTAATGTTTTAAAATATAATTAACCCTGATGATGATAAGGTTCTTGTCGAAACCGGTTGGTTAAAGTGTACGAATAATAAAAAAGTGTTTAAAACGAAGTTGTTTAATTTTATATAATATATATATATGTATATAGAAGTTCCATGAATATGAGTAGTGTGATTTTCAATCACGGGTAGTATTGGTATTGGTAGTTGCATGTGTGAAAAGTGATCACTCGAACGAGCCTATAACGGTCTTAAGCCCCGTAAATGCCCAGACTTCCATATTCTTCTTCATCGATGCTGAGACGTCAAGAAAATATTTATAAAGTAATAAGTAAAAACAACTCGAATGTTCCCCATTAAAATGCAATGCAGATATGTATTTGTGTTAATTTGGGAATGTTATTTAATTACACGTCTGTTAAGCAGACGTCATTGTTTTGATTGTGAGTAATTATGCCTTGCGGTTCGACCTCCTTGTATCTCGCTATGTGATCCGTGAAATTTGTGTATTTTCATTTTCCACCGACCCAAGTCTTTGTTGTGTGTTTTGTTTTATTAATTACTTTTCAAAAAATGATCGCTACACCGAGCAAAACTCACGACGAGATGTTCTACGTTTACGTTAATCTAACAAACCAACCATCACGCTGCTTTGCCGCACGAATTTGAATAATTATTCTTCTTCATCTTTGTTGCGATGTCAAAAAATAATATAAAAAATAATTCCAATAATCCAGATTTCTGCCTCCGTAGTGTAATGGTCAGCACGCTCGGCTACAGTTCTGGAGGTCCCGGGTTCGATTCCCAGGGGGGGTCAAATAAATACAAGTGATTTTTTCACTGTAATATTTATTCAATATTACCCTGGACTGGTACCTGAAGCGGAGGGCTGATCACCTTTCCTTCATGTATAAACGATCAAGATAACACTGCGTTTATATGAAGCACTGCCCTATGCACCATTGGGATGCGGATAAGGGTTTTATTATTATTACTTAATCCAGATTTGTGAACAAGTATTTGGACACACTCAAAAATGTTGTAAATAAATTAACTGGTCAAATTATAAGCTAAAATAATAAAAAAAAACATAAAAAAGATATTTTCTGATGTTTCTCATGTATGTGATTATAATCCAGGATTCGGACCTCACATACTAATATATAAGTTTTTGCTTAGTAAAAATCTTCTTTTCATTTCACCAATAGATGTCTCTAGTGAAATTCTAGTGATTTGAGTGCACTTGAGATCTACCCAAGCTCCTTTGCCTAACCGTCAAAATATGTAGAATTTTGTAAAGTAGATAGTGTTTTAGTATGAATCAGTCTTGATAAAGAAGCGGTTAGCTTCGAAACTGGTAGACATTATAAATAAGTTATAATAAAATATCTATAGTGATTTTAAGACGAAGTTACATTTTAACTAACTAACTAACTAACCATCACACCGCTTCCCCGCAGGGGTAGGCAGAGAGAATAGAACGCCACACCACTCTGTCTTTGCAAACATTATTCGCCACCTCCACGTTCATGCATCTCCTCATAAATTTGAACGTTTATTAATTACTAACTAACTAACCATCACGCCGCTTCCCCGCAGGGGTAGGCAGAGAGAATCGAACGCCACACCACTCTGTCTTTGCAAACATTCTTTGCCTCTTCTACATTCATGCATCTCCTCATACATACCCGACGATTATTACTACTCCTGACCCGGCCGCTTTCAAGTATTTGACTTACCTGATTGTGCCAAGTTTTCCTCGGTCGTCCTCTGCTTCTTTTTCCAACTACATTCGCCTCATAAATTTGTTTAACCGTTCTTTCTTCACTCATACGCTCCACATGTCCAAACCATCTCAACACACCTTTCTTAATTTTATCGATAATGCTTATCTCAGCCTTACATTCATTCCTTATTTCATCATTCGAACATCTATCAAACATCGTTTTGCCACACATTCGTCTGAGCGATCGCATTTCGACTGCATTTAATTACATTATTATTAATTACATTATTAATTACAGTAGAAATAAAATTAATAGCCCCTAAAATTGAAGAAATTCCAGCTAAATGAAGAGGAAAAATTGAGAAATCTACAGATTTTCCTGAATGTGCTAAATTTACATTTTAATTATATTATATTTTATCTTATAGTGTGGTTAAGGGGGCGATTCTTTCAATACGGTTAAGAAACACTGCCTTAGATTATCACGTAAGTAACGTGTGATTAGCTTTGCACACACGTCCAATGATCTGAAATTATGAAAGCATAAACCGCATCTAACGACCTAATTGCATGCATAGAAGGATGTGTGTAGACTTGCCCATGTGTGAGCCGGTTCGCGTCGCTAGCTTCCGGTGTGTTATGTCAATTTCCGGTGATCTACTTTGTGACATAAGAAGTCAATTTTTTTATGGTCGACTATTAAACTCTGTTACTTTTTATAAACTATCCAGTTATACAATCATTTTTTATGGCATATTTAAATTTAATTTAAATATATGTACACATGACTTTAAATTATAATTTAACGACACAAGTATATGGTACGTAGAGTAGATGCAAGTAATGTGGAATACATACTCTTTTTATGAAGGTTTGTACTAAAATTTCTAGGTGGAAATTATTATTTTTCTGCTTCCTAGTTCCATTCCAAGTTATTGTCTTTGTTGTCTGTTGGGGTCGCTCTCCTCGTCCTCAGGCTGTAGGTCCTTCTATCATGGACAACGTCACCTAGGCCATGCCTTCGAATCATGTTAATCTTCTGCAGCATCCATGATTTTTTCGGTCTTCCTCTAGATGTCTTTCAAGGAAGATCCATGGCGATTGCCTGGTTCACAATATGATCAGGTTCTCTGCGTCCTATGTGCCCATACCATCTCAATAGCCTTTCCTCTACCTTACTTTTGATGCCTGTTACTGCCAGGCATCAACGAATGCGTGAAATTTTATTTTGTCTCCAAGAAATACTCCATCTAAACCCTTTAACATTTTGACTAATTCACTATATTAAAAAAAATAAACCAGCAACTTTATTATTATTCAACTTAAATATGTATGATTTTCGACATAAAAAAATAAAATGATTGTTTTTCAATCAGAACCTAGAATCTGGTGGTGTCAAAAGTCTGCGTAATTGGAGGGCATGTATGACTAGATGTATGGATGTGTAGGAGGCGAGGAGTGTATATCAGGACAGAAGAGTTTGACGTTCCATCCTTTCTGCCTACCCCTGCGAAGAAACGGCGTGATGGTAGTAGTAGTATTAGTAGTAGTAATTAAAGTGAAAAATTACAAATGAAGTTGTCATTTTATTTTACTCTTTTATGTTTACAACATTTTGAGTGTGTCTAAATACTTGTTCACAAATCTGGATTATCTCCAATTAGGAGTTATTTTCTTAAAATTATTTTTTGACAACTCAATATGAATGGTAAAAGTTTTGATTTATTGGGACTTCCACACTAGCATCACATTCCAAGTTTGCCGCGTTTGCTCTATACTTTTATCATTTTCAAATGTAACTAGCCCATGAATTACGAATTTGTCACGGAGTTTTGTAATGTGGTGATATGAACAGAAATTTCTGTAAGTTGAAGGTAATAATATACAATTTTCACCACTTGATTCGCAAATATTAGTTTTAGCACTGCTATTCAATAGTAAAGAGACGGGTGATATGGAATGTATGCATTATTTATTAATTGATTGGTTTTAAGACTGGGTGATTTTTATTTGGAATTCTTATTCAATTTCATACTAATATTTTATTATTCTTAGCCATGATTGGCTGCTGTTCGCATCCGTGGTGTAATGGTTAGCCTGTTTAGCTACCGTGCTGGAGTTCCCGTGTTCGATTCCCAGGGTGGTGATAGTAAATATTTGTGATTTTACATTAATATTTATTTAATATTACCCTGGACTGGTGCCTGAAGCGCAGGAGTGATCACCTTGCCTTCATGTAAGTTATGATCAAGATAACACTGCGTCAATACGATGCAGTGCCCTATGCACCATTGCAGAAAATTATAAAAAAAAATTTGTTACCATATTAAATGATAAAAAAAGAATTTTAAAATCGTGGGTTTTCAAGAGTCAGAGTCTGTCCAGACTTATCCAGGACACCTTCCCTTGGCGGCCGTACGTGGTCGTGACGCCGCAGCGCGAGTCATCGACCAGAAACTTGTCGTTTCACGAACGTGTACCACACGTACCCGCCTCAGCGAGTAAGGGGTATGTACGGTGTGTACATATATGTAGAGTGATAGAGCGCATTGTGATGGAGCGATCGACTTTCGGGGCAGTCCAGATTCCGGTTCAGGCAGTGACCACTTTCTTTGAACGCCCCTGGCGACATTGGCTTGGCGAGGCCAGTAATTCAACGAGAGTTAAAAAAAAAACAAAACGTAAATTGATAATTACACATGTAACCAGAGTAATACCAAGATCATGACTAAAAAACGATCGAAGAAGTTTAGTGATTTAGTGAAATTCAATTCAAATCAATTTATCGTTTTGATCCGTAGCCTGGAGACGAAGAGCGGGAGAGTAAGATCCCACACGATGGACCGATCAAGTTAAGGCAGCAGCAGGCACCTCAGTGGTTGGAGCGCTACGTGCAGCGCAGTCAAGGGATAACTGGAGAAGAGTCATTGCTTCTGCAAGGGTCACAACCCTCATTAATGAGGAATAAGATGGAGAAGAAGACAGAAAGTGTGTTTGATTACAATTTTCACTCATGAAAGACAAGAAATAATAATAACTTTAAATATAAAGAGTAAATTCACTCACAAGTAGGTACAGGCTATAAAACTTATTAAGTTGAAGCCTAAGTAGGGACATGTATACTATATGAACCTAAGATACTTTTATTATTTAAACCATATCTGCTTCGTATGTGGAGCAAATAAAGTCCACAAACTGTCTCCAGGCTTTTCTGTCGGCTGCTAGCTCCCTTGCATCCTCTCAAGTCAGATCGGCGTCCCGAAGTTCTAACGAGAACTGCCGTAGAATTGTCAGCAGTGGTCGGGAACATGATGCCTTGTAAAAGAGGCAAGCTTGTTGGCGGCTCTCGGGAGGCATGCGGCGTACATGGCCAAGCCAACTGAATCGCCTTTTCTTGACGACAGTTGCGACCAAGATTTGCTGCGTCCTACGCCTTATATCTTCATTCCTCACACCAAGTCAAACCACCGCACGCCTAAGATTCTCCGCAGACACCTATTCTCAAAGTACACGGCTGCTCTGGGCCCTTGTAAGGTGCCATGTTTCACAGCCGTATAAGAGAACAGGAGCAATGCAGGCATTGTATAGACAGCATTTGGTCTTCACCGAAAATAAATAAAGTTTAATAAAAAAATTAACCTGCATTCAAAAACCGACCTTCACGTATCACCAAAGTGAACTGTATCACTGGCCACGCGAGTACGTCGCGTAGGTAGACATTTCTTTGCATCAAAGCGAAATTTTCCGTAGTCAAGTTGGCAATTCCATCGGAATGCCGACCACGCTTGTGATAATAGTAATATTTATTGGTATATGGTGCATAATAACTTCTCCGCTCGCTACGATCAAATTATATTACGCGTTCCGCCATTTTGGTCTTTCTTTTACGTGTGCCATAATGAACCATAATTTAGTGGTGTCGTTCATAAAATTATACGACTCACAGCACCACCAAAATTATTTTAAACAAAGAAATTCATCATCACAATACACGAGGATATAATATAATACATGTGGATGTTTAAGAAACGTCTGAGAAATTGCTATCTACTCGTATTTACAACATGTTGAGTGTGTCCAAATATTTGCACTCAAATATGTAAATCTCCATTTCTGTTGTAAATGCATTCATTGGAAATACGTTAACATGTCAACAGATAATATTACTATATATCTACAACATTTTGAGTATGTCCAAATACTTGTTCACAAATCTGGATAATCTCCAATTATAGGAGTATTTTTCATATTGCCCAGACTTCCATATTCTTCTTGATCTTTGATGAGATGTTAAAAAATAATATTGCTATCTATCGTTAGAATCCTAACTGTCTATCAAACCTCATCCCTTAGCTTTTCCCTCTACCTCCTTCCCTAAACTCCCTTTTCCTTTGCCTTCCTTATTATCATCAATTTGTAATTTTAAAAAGTATTAAATAAAATGTAAAGAAGTTGCTTCATTTATACAGCAGTAATTTGTAATTTATGGTTTTTTAATGTTCAAGCACTATCTACTATCTGATTACAAATAGCTATATATGGTATCAAACGTTTTGACCAATATCTGTAGTCTGTTTTTGGTTGCTTGGAAGTTGCTTTTTAGCAAAGTTTTTTTGACATCTCAACATAAATGAAGAGTAATATGGAAGTCTGGGTATTCACAGGGTTGATGACCTGTCTTAGGCTGGTTAAGTGATCACTCAATTTAAATTTCACCTAAATTTTCTTCAAACCCAGGTTTCATTTAACGAAATTGCATATTTGCTTAAAACTTCGTTTTGGTATTTAGAAAAGAATATGAAAATTTCGGTCATTGAAAGGTAAATACATAGTATGTATATATACATATTTACATTATAAGAAAAATCTGCGATGTTGAAGATGTTGTGCGATGGGGAAGAGAAAGAAGACGTTTCTGGAGAAATCAAGTGGGAAGAGCGAGTTGGGATCGAGTGGTGAGAATAGCAGCGGACAGCAGCTTAAGCGGAATCAGACCCCCAGGAAGACCACATAAACGATGGAGGGATAGCTGGTCTTCCACCTCCCAGGAGCGGACCGGAGAGTGACAGGACCTAGTCCTTAAAAAAAGAAGAAGAAGAAGAAGACATATATATATATATATATATATATATATATGTATATATATATATATATATATATATATATATATATATATATATATATATATATATATATATATATATATATATATATATATATATATATATATATATATATATATATATATATATATATATATATATATATATACATATATATATATAAATATATAAATTAAAAAAAAAACCTTTTCATAGGGATGGTGCATAGGGCACTGCATTATATAAACGCAGTGTTATCTTGATCGTTAACATACGAAGGAAAGGTGATTAACCCTTCGCTTCAGGTACCAGTCCAGGGTAATATTGAATAAATATTAGAGTGAAAAAATCACTTATATTTATTCGTAAAATTGAAATATATGTATGTGTATTCTAAAAAAATTGTGCGCGGACAACTCGTGCGGCTTCTCGCGCAGCCGGTCCTGTACTGTTTTTTTTTTTAAAATTAGGATACACCTTTAATTCGATGTGAGGATCGTCGAGGACTATTTAGTCCTTCAGTGCAAGGCTCGGTTTGTAGCTAGCGAAAGCGGCGCGTTCTTGCAGATCTCATTTCGATCATTCATCCTTTCGCTTTTCTTATGTAAAAGCAAGGTGTGGCCGTGACAAGATAAAATGGTGATCAAGATGCAGATAAACACGTATAGGATGTCATTAAAGTGATTTAACACACTACTAAAAATATTACGCATTTAGAAAGTAAAGAAAAGTAATTTAAAACGAGATTACTGGTCGAAGGTTCCGATGGTAGAGATTCAACCTTTGATGCAATTGAAAAAAATATATAAAACATTTTGAGTGTGTCCAAATACTTGTGGCTTATTTTGGCTAAGGAGTTATTTTAGAGGGTTGGTACTAGGACTCCGTTGCGTTTGAAATTCATGTTATCGTCAAATGGCACCGTGGAGTGGTTGTTTGGAAACTTGACTACCAAACAAGCGTTGCTGGTTCAATTCCCTCCAATGCTAGTTCAATACTATCTGAAATTCGGTTTCAAAATAAAATGTAATACTTCGTGAAATATTTAAATTACATTTAATGCATTACTTTTTGATATCTCTACAAAGGTGAAGAAGGATATAGAAGTCGGGGTATTTACAGGGCTTATGATCTGTCAAAGGTTGGTTAAATGATCACTTTACACACGTGCAACATTCACCATTCTACCCATGATTGATAACTACACTATTGAAATTTTGGAACTCCTAAATATATCATTGTGATATTATGACATAGGAGTCATCTATGGATAGATGAGGAAAGTTTTTATTTAGCAGGGATCCATTTATTGGGTTTATGCGAGATCCGAACCACGGATTATTTTACATAATGGGAAACGCCCAAAACACAAAAAAACAATTGTCATTTTTATGCAGCTTAATTTGACCACTTATTTTTATTCACAACATTTCGAGTGTGTCCACAATACTTGTTGAAAAATCTGGGTTTTTTCCACTTCCATATTCTTCCTCATCTATGTTGAGAATTCCAAAAAAATTATAAAAAATTAAGTAAGTAGTGTAGGAAGTCTGAACATACCACTCAGTTGAGACATTTTAAACAAATATTTACATATCATCCGTTGGGGGAATAATTCAGTGTCTGATAATAAATAATAATAAAATGCACTTATACTTTAAAATATTTTAAGATTGCCTTATCAATTTAATTTTTAATTTTAATGATATTTAAAAAGATATAAAAATAAAGCTTTACGTTCGTAGAGAAATTAATATTATTGTATTTAGAGTTAAAATATTCGAACTAAATTCTAAATGAGTCTTGAGATTTCCTTCGAAAACGGCTGATATTTTAAATAAGTTACAATGAGATGTAGAGTGATTTCTAACAAAGTTATTTTGTAAGTTAAGCATAATTTATAATTGAGATGTAACTTTGTTTTAAAATCACTAAAAATATTTTATTATAACTTAAACATAATGTCTAACGGTTTCGAAGCTAACTGCTTTTTTTATCAAGACTAATTGAGACTAAAACACTATCTACTAAAAACGTGTAGATAGTGTTTTAGTATTGAATTAGTCTTGATAAATGAGCGGTTAGCTTTGAAACTGGTAGACATTATAATTAAGTTAAAATAAAATATTTATAGTGATTTTAAAACAAAGTTACATTTTAATTATAAAATGGAAAATCACAAAGTTAGTGCCTCAAATATAAATTTTAAGCATAATTTGTTTGAAGATAGATTAAAACAAAGAAAAGTATCAAATATTAGTATCCATTCATTTAAGTATACTAAAACTATATGGATTTTACACCTAGCTCATTCCATTCAAAAGATTTTTTTACGTCTAATGATCACTAACTTCGATCAGAGCGATCACGCAACAATCGCTTTGTGTAAATGAACGAGTCTCTCGTGTTGACATTCGATTTGACAAGTGAGTTTGACAGCATAAGGAGTGAGGTTATGTATTTTAATATAAACAAAAATATTGCAACAAATTTAAAATGGCAGAAATAAGTTCTAATTCGAGTGCAGAAGCAGTGCCGGAGATGGCGGCGTCAGCCGTTCTATTGAAAAGCGAAAAGATACCGACAAACACCCCGACAGTTAGAGGTTATGATTGGAACAACGGCTTGGATTATCACAAATTGCTCCAAAGCTACGTCACTTCCGGCTTCCAAGCGACCAACTTCGGTTTGGCTGTTGCGGAAATCAACAAAATGATCGCCTGTCGACGGATACCCCTGGAAGAAGACAAGTTAGATGTCCACGAAAACGACGAATTTATCAAAAGGAAGAGTAACTGTACGATATTCCTAGGTTTTACTTCCAACATGGTATCGTCCGGTTTGCGGGACACGATACGATTTCTAGTTCAACATAAAATGGTGGATTGCCTCGTAACAACTGCAGGGGGAGTCGAAGAAGACTTTATAAAATGCCTGGCGTCCACTTACATCGGTGATTTTAGCCTCAAAGGAAGCGATTTGAGAGAGAAAGGTATCAACAGAATAGGAAATCTACTAGTCCCAAATGATAATTACTGTAAGTTCGAAGACTGGGTCATGCCGTTGTTAGATGAAATGTTACATGAACAGAAATCGAACGCCGTCATCTGGACTCCGTCTAAAATCATAGCGCGCCTTGGCGAGAGGATAAATAATGAGGAATCTATACATTACTGGGCGTGGAAGAATAATATTCCAGTATTTAGTCCCGCGTTGACAGATGGAAGTCTAGGAGACATGATGTATTTTCATTCCTACAGGTATAATTACTGCAAAATTATCTTTTTCTTCTTCCTTGACTCAAATCCACATCCATATACACTTAAAAGTGTCTTTTACACACTGTTGGTAAAAATCAGGAGATGCTTATAAGCGTTCTATCTGCTTACTTTTGGTAGAGCGCGAGAGACGCCTGCAAACATTGTACAGATGGGAATTGGGTGTTGAGGCTACTTGTGATTAGTATACTGAGGGTCGGGCGGCTGACTGCCAGAGTATAATTATGGTCCTTTTCCATACTGTTGGTAGACAGCGGGAGACGCTTGCGAGCATTCTATTTGCTTTAGGTAGAGTGCGAGAGACGCCTGCAAACATTGTACAGATGGGAATTGGGTGTTGCGGCTACTTGTGATTAGTAAACCGAGGGTCGGGCGGCAGACTGCCAGAGTATAATTAGAGTCCTTTTACATACTGTTGGTAGAGAGCGGGAGACGCTTGCGAGCGTTCTATTTGCATACTTTAGGTAGAGCGCGAGAGACTCCTGCAAACATTGTACAGATGGGAATTGGGTGTTGCGGCTACTTGTGATTAGTATACTGAGGTTCGGGCGGCAGACTGCCAGAGTATAGATGAACAAAACTGCCTGACAACAATGTGTTGAGTAAACGCTGATTTAAATATAAAAATACTTATTTATTGTAACTGCAGACAGTTGGTAGAATTCCATATTGAATTGTTGGGTAATATATCCAAAATAAAACACGGTCCTTTGGATTGAATTGTACATTTATTTATGTAAATATTAATATGTGACGCGTTTCGTCTTCTCAGGACATTATCAAACACTTTGTATGCTTGATAATGTCCTAAGAAGACAAAATGCGTCATGTATTAATATTTACACAAATAAATGTAGAATTCAATCCAAAAAAACGTGTTTTATTTTGGATATATTACCCAACAATAAAAATACTTGTATAAGACCAGTTTCGTGGGTTTATTAACCAATTAATGGAGCAGTGTTTGCGGACGGCTCATGTGTGGTATCTCCCACTGCTTGTGTACTTGCGTTACATAAGATAATCAACTCAACTGAGCTCATCAGTTGCTACTTGACTCTTTTTATTGGAAATTATTGGAAATTCTTCAATAAACGATCAAAATTTATCTCTTTTATTTTATAATTATTATTATACTTAGAATAAGTTAGGTGAAGTTTTTTTTACATTTTTATTGCTTCTATTTTGTTTTATGAATTGGTGGACAACTTAAAACTCTTTCAATAAAAAATAAAATTACGTAATATTTTTAGTTCTATTTTTCTGAAAAAAACTCGAGCATTATATTGTTAATCTAATCCCGACTATTTTCGAGTATTACATATAATGGTGTTTTGATGATTCTCATTTATAGGGGAAAATAACTCCAAAATCGAAATGCGATCTCTCAGAAGAATGTGCGACCAAACGATGTATGATAGATGTACGAATAGTGAAATAAGGAAGGAATGCAAAGCTGAGATAAGCATTATCGATAAAATTAAGAAAGGTGTGTTGAGATGGTTTGGACATGTAGAACGAATGAGTGAGGAAAAAACGGTAAAACAAATTTATGAGGCGAATGTCAGCGGGAAAAGAAGCAGAGGAAGACCGAGAAAAACATGGCACGATCAGGTATGCTAAATACTTGAAAGTGGTCAGGTTAGGAGTCGTAACAATCGGCGGGTATGTATGAGGAGATGCATGAACGTGGAAGAGGCGAAGAATGTTTGCAAGGACAGAGTGGTGTGGCACTCTATTCTCTCTGCCTACCCCTGCGGAGAAGCGGCGTGATGGTAAGTTAGTAAGTTAGTTAATAATAACTCCTATAATTGGAGATAATCCAGATTTGTGAACAAGTATTTGGACACACTCAAAATGTTGAAAAACGGTTTGTATTTGCATCTGTTAATGAGAACATCCCTAACTCTCGAAAAGTGTCATGTTTACCTTAAGGTGAAAAGTGACCGGAGCATTTCGTCGTAACGTAACACGTTACAATGCGAGCATTCAGGCAGTCAGTACAGCAAGCTGAGCACTCCATCCATAGTTTCAGATGCTCGCTGATGCTCGCCGCAAGCGATGTTACGACGTTATGTTACGACGAAATGCTCCGGTCAGTCTCCACCTTTAAATAAACCTCAGCTCTAAAATAGTTCAATTACCCGCATTTATTACAGGAATCCCGGACTCATTGTTGATATTTTAAGCGATTTGAGAAGGCTCAACACCATGGCCGTCAAGGCAAACAACACGGGAATGATTATCCTGGGAGGCGGGGTCATTAAACACCATATCTGTAACGCCAATTTGATGAGGAACGGGGCGGAGTTCAGTGTGTTTCTGAACACTGCGTCCGAATTTGACGGGAGCGACTCTGGGGCAAGACCGGACGAAGCCGTCTCCTGGGGGAAGATTAAGAAGGACGCCAGTCCGGTCAAAATCTACGCAGAGGCGAGTTTGATCTTTCCGCTGTTGGTTGGAGAGACGTTCGCAAGACACCATTTTGATTTGAAAACCGACGAATGATCTGCTTACTCAAATTATATTAAATAAAATATATATATTTTGACTTTTCAAATTGTATTTTTATTTATTCCTTATACTTTTGTGTCTGTCTCCTTTCAATTTAGCAGACTTCTTAGTCTGCCATTCTCTTTGCTGATTGCATAACGGTAACAATAAATGTCACAGCTTGAAAAATCTGAAGAAATAAATATATTTTTTGATTAAAATAATCTGGTCAAATCATTAAGCAGTTTTTTGGTTTGGTCATTTTAACAATGATTTTAAAAATATGTTAGACCCATTATCACGTAATTGATTGTCTTTTTCTTCTTCTTACCCCTTATCCCCACCCAATGGTGCATAGGGCACTACATCGTATTGACACAGTTTTATCTTGATCGTTACTTACATGAAGGCAAGGTGATAACTACTTCGCTTCAGGGCCCAGTCCAGGGTAATTTTAAATAAATATTAGAGTGTAAAAGCACTAATCACTAATATTTATTTTCATCCCTCCCTGGGAATCCAACCCAGGACCTCCAACACGGTAGCTAAACTCGCTAACCATTACACCATACAGGCAGACTTAGTTGATTGTAGAGCCATCTGTATTTATTATAAGTTATTTAAACTCTTATAAGTACAGGGCAGTGATAAACTAAACTTGAAGTTTGTTCTGCAACTTGTAGATGTCACTGTAAACGATTTTTGCATCATATGAAGCATTTTGGAAGGCAGTATATTGACATACTCTCAGAAGAATGTGCGACAAAACGATGTATGATAGATGTTCAAATAGTGAAATAAGGAAGGAATGCAAAGCTGAGATAACCATTTCCGATAAAATTAAGAAAGGTGTGTTGAGATGGTTTGGACATATAGAACGAAAGTAAAGGACATGTAGAAGAAAGAACGGTAAAACAAATTTATGAGGCGAATGTAATTGGAAAAAGGAGCAGAGGAAGACCGAGAAAAAAATGGCACGATCAGGTATGCCAAATACTTGAAAGTGGTCAGGTTAGGAGTCGTAATAATCGGCGGTAATGTATGAGGAGATGCATGAACGTGGAAGAGGTGAAGAATGTTTGCAAAGACAGAGTGGTGTGGCGTTCTATTCTCTCTGCCTATCCCTGCGGTGAAGCAGCGTGATGGTTAGTTAGTTAGTATATTGACATACTTAAAATAGATGTCGAGCCTTCATATTCTCATGATTTTGATACAAAAATTTTTTAAACAATAATATAGCAAATCAGGCAAGAGTCTTTGAGATAGAATAAGAAACGCCAGGATAAGGGAAATATGCGAGATCGAAGATGTTGTTAGGTAGGGAAGGCAACGCAGGAGACAATGGTATGCACATGTGAAGAGAATGGAACCATCCAGACTCCCCCACATCGCACTGTACAGGCAAACCCATGGTAGAAGACTCCGGGCAGACCAACAAAGAGATGGATCGATAGCTGGGAATCGACATTGCAGGAGGATAATCCCTCTTAAAAACAGGCCACAAGGCCTACACCAAGATGAAGAAGAATGCAGTTTTATATTTATAAATGTACATAAATACAAGTAAAAATCGTATTTGTATATTTAGAGATATTTTAATATTTATTCTGCAATGAAACTAATAAAGTATAAATAACATATGAAGATAATGAATCAAGTAAAACAATGATTGACCAGCAAACCCCTAACAAAAATTATTTAATCAAAATTAGGTTAAACATAACAATTTTATGTAAAAATAAATGTGATCTTCAGTCTTTACGTGTCATAAAAAGGTTTTTCTCGTTTGGAATTTCCGAGATTTTGGATTTCTGGGTTGCCACTGTATATCATTACGAGAGTGAGTATTATGCTGATAATAAATATATAATAACCATATCCGCTCCCTAGGTGGAGCATATGGAGTCCACAAACTGTCTCCAGGCTTTTCTGTCGGCTGCCAGCTCCCTTGCATCCTTCCAAGTCAGATCCGCGTCCCGAAGTTCTGACGAGAACTGCCGACGAATTGTCAGCAGTGGTCGTCCTGGGCGGCGCGAACCTGATGCCTTGTAAAAGAGGCAAGCTTGATGGCGGCTCTCAGGAGGCATGCGGAGTACATGGCCAAGCCAACTGAATCGCCTTTTCTTGACGATAGTTGTGACCAAGATTTGCTGCGTCCTACGCCTTATCTCTTCATTCCTCACAAAGTCAAACCACCGCACGCCTAAGATTCTCCGCAAACACCTATTCTCAAAGCTTAGTACACGGCTGCTCTGGGCCCTTGTAAGGTGCCATGTTTCACAGCCGTATAAGAGAACAGGAGCAATGCAGGCATTATATAGGCGGCATTTGGTTTTCACCGAGTATAAATCCGATCTCCAGACAGCCTTCATACTGTTAAATGCGGACCCAGCGAGTCCTAATCGCACTCCCAGTTCCTTTTGAAGGCTGCCATTTTCAGTCGCGTACACTCCCAAGTACTTGGAACTCTCGACCCTTTCGATGCGCTGGTTACTCAACATCAAGGGTTGCTGGGAATCTAGGCATGAGCTGTTGCACAACACATGGGTTTTGGCAACATTTATTGTAAGCCCCATGTGCGTAGAGTACCTATTTACCCTGTCGACGATCAATTGAAGACCCTCGACGGAGTCATCAATTAAAACAGCATCATCTGCGTACTCTAGGTCGCAGAGTTTCCGGGAGGGGGAGATTATGCTTATGCAGATTTTAATTGAAACTTAGCTGCAGATTACTATGAATTTAAGAAAATTCAGAGGAAATATTCAATTAATTACAACATATGACAGTCAAAGAATTAAAAGCTTAAAAAATCCTTACACATACATTTAAGAATTACTCTCACATATCACAAGAAAGCACCTCCCACCAAGTAAAGTACTTGAAATTCTCCCAGTAATGTGCATTTTTTTTCAAATATTTTTTTTTATTCATTTAATATATTTACATTTTTATTTATAACATAATACATTTGAATAATTTATACATATGGAGAACTTTTATATTTCGATTCGCTGTGCCTCTCCATAAAAGAGTCTGTGCTCTTGTGCTTGGAAAGGGACTTACACTCGTGGTTTAATGTTATATAATAAAAGATACAATATTTTTTTTTTATATATTTTTTTTAAAATTTAAATGTATAGAGCTTTAATTTTTTTCCTAAGAATTTTTATATCATCTATTTTTTTTATTTCTTTAGGGAGTTTATTGAAATGTTTGATTGCCAAATATTTGAAGTTTTGCTGAAATTGCTTGGTGTTGCATTTTGGAGTAGAAAAATCGTTTGAGAATCTCGATGATAATTTTTTAGTTAAATTTAAATAGTTGTCACCCTTTAGTATTTGAAAAACTGCGTTTTTTTTTATAAATGGATTCTATATTTGGGACTTGAAATTTTTTAAATAATAATTTTGTTGGAAATATGTTTTTTTTTTCCAAGATGACTTTAATTATGGTTTTCTGTACTATTTTCACTGAGTTCAGTATGTTGTTGTATGAGCCTCCCCATGCAATAATGCCATACTGTAGTAGTGAGTGTACGATAGCATAGTAAACTCTTTGGAGTACATGATCCAAAACACCACATCAAACAAAACCTTACACATATCTTTTTTGGTGAAAAGAATTTTGATTACTATGCAACAAAGTTTTTGAATCTGCTTTTATAATTTATAATATATTAATTATTATAAGTCTTCATTATTAATTACAGTTCATACTTTGTATAAAAAAGCTATTCATGAATGAACAATGGAGGTGGATAGATCTGAAATAGACATCATTCAGACATGTTTTATTTGATTGCATGTCATAAATAACTTATTTTTCTTATAATTTAAAATAAAAAATCAAAGGAGAGAAGGATGCTAAGCATATCCCTTAAGGACCTAAAAACAAATGTTTGGATAAGGGAAAATACCGAGGTAACAGATGCGGCTATGCCACTAGAAGGTGGTGGGTCTGCACTGGATGAGAGTCGCGTCCAACAGACAATCATGGAAGTCCAAAATGGAGGCCTTTGTTTAATTTAATACTGGACACAAGAAGAAGGTTCAAGTAAGTAAAATAACTAACTAACTAACCAACTAACTAACCATCACGCCGCTTCCCCGCAGGGGTAGGCAGAGAGAATAGAGCGCCACACCACTCTGTCCTTTCAAACATTCTTCGCCTCTTCCACGTTCATGCATCTCCTCATACATACCCGCCGATTGTTACGACTCCTAACCTGACCACTTTCAAGTATTTGGCATACCTGATCGTGCCATGTTTTTCTCGGTCTTCCTCTGCTTCTTTTCCCACTAACATTCGCCTCATAAGTTTGTTTTATCGTTCTTTCCTCACTCATTCGTTCCACATGTCCAAACCATCTCAACACACCTTTCTTAATTTTATCGATAATGCTTATCTCAGCTTTGCATTCCTCCCTTATTTCACTATTCGCACATCTATCATACATCGTTTTGTCGCACATTCTTCTGAGAGATCGCATTTCGACTGCATTCAGTCTACTTTCATCCTTCTTTTGCCAACTCCATGTTTCACTTCCATACATTAGAGTTGGAACCAGGACTCCGTTGTGCACTTCCAGTTTAGCTTCCGCTGATAGGTTTTTATTTGCTATAACTGATTTCAGTGCACCATTCACTTTGTTCCCAGCATGTAAGTAAAATAAAGTGTAGAAAATGTGCCATAGGCACGGGAAAACCCAGTGAGGGCACAATATTATACATTATAACTTGCGATTATGTCTATGATGCAAAATAATATGTGGAAGAATGATGTGATAGGGTTATCTTGATATGTAGTGATGTTTCAAGCATTGAGATGGTGAAATTTTCCTATGAAGAGATAATACATTCCATGGTTTGGCCGTGTTCAGAGTACAGGAATGGGTGAAGAATGATGTGTTATATTAAGAAATGCAAATTACTCTCTCCTGAAAAGAACCAAGTGATAAAACCATGATCTGTACGGTACATAAAGTTTGTAAAAATTATATTTTGAACTCATTATTAGCGGGTATTGTAATATGAGGGACACCATGCTCCATAGTGATTGTGTAAGGAACAAATTTATGACGTTTCACGAATACGCACTTAATTTTTGAAGAGCAGTGTTTTTCCAATGAATTGCAGTTACAAATATCACTTGAATTTTCATTCAAAGATTCGGTATTTGACTTTTGATCGCGTAGTTTAACTTCATTCTTGACATCGAAGTCTTCTATATCAACGATATTGTTCAAATTGGATTCGCTTTTGAGGTTTTTTGTCTTGTTAAACTGTTTGATATCTTTCAATGTTACTATGTCATCATCTTTGGTTAAATCGATGATTTCGTTGCAAAATAGGCTATCGTTAGAGGCAATTGATGAAGTATTCGATGCTGGTGTTGCTAAAATGTCATCAGCTATAGTTACGCGTTGGTTTTTAATGGACGTCAAGTCATTTTTCGAGTTTGTATTATTATTTGGACATGGAGAGATGATTTCAATACTGCTGTCAATCACTCTTTTACTATAAAAGTCTTGGTGAACTGTAGCTGGTGTTAGAAGAGGTAATTGTAGCGAATTAATGGACGTCAAGTCATTTTTTGACTTTGTATAATCATTTGGACATGGAGACATGATTCGAATACTGCTGTCAACCAGTTTTTTACTATAATGGTCTTGATGAACCTTAGCTGGTGTTAAAAGGGGTAATTGTTTGGAATAAGCCGTATTGTACTCAGCATTTCTAGAACTTCCTCCCAGGTCCAAGTAATGTTTCAGAACGGGTATTTTTTTAACTCTTCCATAACTATTGTAACTTACATAAGTTTTTTCTTCTTTTTTCATATTAGTATTAGAGTTGTCTACTAATTTTAAGTTTGTGCGATTTTCAGTATTTTTAAATCCAAAGTTCTGTCGCTTTAAAATTACAAATTTCTTTGTTTCTGCTTGCGCCATATTCTAAAACAAGAGCATAAACATGTGTAAATACATACAAACACACACACACACACACACACACATATATATATAAATATATATATATATATATATATATATATATATATATATATATATATGTATATATATATATATTAATATATATGTATATATATATATATATATATATATATATATATATATATATATATATATATATATATATATATATATATATATAAATATATATATATATATGTATATATGTATATATATATATATATATATATATATATATATATATATATATATATATATATATATATATATATATATATATATATATATATATATATATATATATATATATATATATATATATATATATATATATATATATATATATATATATATATATATATATATATATATATATATATATATATATATATATATATATATATATATATATATATATATATATATATTGTCCGCCTCCATAGTGTAATGGTCAGCACGCTCGGCTGCCGTTCTGGAGGTCCCGGGTTCGATTCCCAAGGGGGGTAAAATAAATATAAGTGATTTTTTCACTGTCATATTTATTCAATATTACCCTGGACTGGTACCTGAAGCGGAGGGCTGATCACCTTTCCTTCATGTGTTAATGATCAAGATAACACTGCGTTAATATGACACAGTGCCCTATGCACCATTGGGGTGCGGATAAGGGCTTTATTATTATTATTTAAAAAAAATATATATTGTAACTTTATTATTTGTGTTCCAGTCTTGTTAACCTTAATCCCATGTCCCAAAATAAGAAATAGAAATTACTCAACGGGAATATTATATGTACGAGTATATATGACTTATGTATGTAATATGTTTTGACAAAATAAATAAATAAACCTCTTAAGTGACCACTTGAGCCAGCCAATGACCGGTGTAATGAAGAACGAAAATGTAAACAAATTCATCAGGTGAATGTAGTTGGAAATAGGAGCGAAGGAAGACCGAGGAAAACATGACATTATCAAGTATTTCGAATACTCGTATACGAGCGTGGTCAGGTCAGGAGTCGGATTTATCGGCGGGTATGTATGAAGAGATGCATGAATGTGGAAGAGGCGAGGAATGTTTTGCAAAATACAGATTGGTATGGTGGTCTGTTCTCACTGTCTACCCCTGCGTGAAGCGGCGTGATGGATATGTAGTTAGCTAGTAAGTTTACCTTATTTTCCAGACGTCAGAAGATGAGGGCTTTGTTATAATTATTAATTTATTTCTTTAACTACATATATTCCTGTCATTAAATATATTTTTAAAATTCAAAGGCCGTTTGTAAGAATAAATTATTGCGCAACTGATTGAAAATAAAAGCTGCTCAGTTTTTTTTAGAAACAAAAGCATACTAATTTTTAAGTCATGGAATGAAAATGAGAACGTTGCAGATTTGAAATTAATTGATTCCTTTTAAAAGTACCTATTTTTCAAACTTACTCGTTAATTATTATTTTTTGACATCTCATCAAAGATGAAGAAGAATATGGAAGTCTGGGCATTTACGGGGCTGGCGACCGTCATAGGCTAGTTAAAGTGACATTCACCAATTCTACCCATTATTGACAACCACACTACTCAAATTCTTGGAAGTTCTTTATTTATGAACCAATTTTGAAACTTTGTTCTTGAGTCACTAGAACTTCACTAGGGACATCTATTGGTGAGATGAAAAGAAGCTTTTTATTGAGCAGAGACTCTTTTTATTAGTGTGTGAGGTCCGAATCCTGGATTATAATCACACACATGAGAAACGCCAGAAAATACCATTTTAATTTTTATTATTTTAGCTTATAATTTGACCAGACAATTTATGTACAACATTTTGAGTGTGTCCAAATACTGAGTCATCGTCAATAATATGAAAAAAAACTCCGATAATTGGAGATAATCCAGATTTGTGAATAAGTATTTGGACATACTCAAAATATTGTAAACTCATTAAATAATTAATGATAATTAACGATAACCATCACCCTGCTTCTCCATTGGAGTTGACAGGGAAAATAGAACGCCACACCAATCTGTCGTTGGGCACAATCTTCGCCTGTTCCACATTCATGCATCTCCTCATGTATATCCGCAGATTACCGCAGATTATTCCAACTCCTTACTGTTTATTTTTAAGTGTTTGAAATATTTGATCATGCCAAGTTTTCCTTGGTCTACCTTCGCTCCAATTTCCAACTACATTCGCCCGATAAATTAGTTTTGCATTTCTTTAGTTTTGCATCACTTTATATTTACGGAGGTTAGAGGTCAAAATAAAATATGGAAGAAAGGCAAAATAAAGGAATGGGTAAATGATCAAGAGTTAATACACACCTAATAGTAGTGTTTAATAATGTCTTAATAAGACGAAACACGTCTCATATTAACACATATACATATGTAAATAAAAGTAGAATTCAATCCAATAACCGTGTTTGATTTTGGATATATTACCCAACAATTCAATATGGAATTCTACCAACTGTCTGCAGTTACAATAAATAAATAAAAAATCAGATTCAAATAAGACTCGAAACCGGGAAAAGAAAAATATATTTGTGCCCAAAGATTAAAACACGCTTAAATTTATATTGTTAATAAAATGGATGTGTATAAAAATACAGGGGGATGTCAAAATTGTGGAATAAATTGACTCGGTTTTATGAGTTACAGTTAAAAAGTTCCGTTTACTCGAAGAAGCTCGCACTAAACTTTTCGAGTTATTTAAATGGAATTTTTCCAACACATTGCTAGGAGGCGTTTATATAATACCATCCCAGCTGAGATAAAAGTCGGCAAGTCCGAAATTGGCGGCATCGAAGAGGTATTATTACTTTTTATTTGTATTTGTATATATTAAAAAAAATCATTCACTGAGAAAGGTGTGTTGAGATGGTTTGGACATGTGGAGCGTATGAGTGAAGAAAGAACGGTTAAACAAATTTATGGAGCGAATGTAGTTGGAAAAAGAAGCAGAGGACGACCGAGGAAAACTTGGCACAATCAGATACGTCAAATACTTGAAAGCGGCCGGGTCAGGAGTAGTAATAATCGTCGGGCATGTATGAGGAGATGCACGAATGTAGAAGAGGCAAAGAATGTTTGCAAAGACAGAGTGGTGTGGCGTTCGATTCTCTCTGCCTACCCCTGCGGGGAAGCGGCGTGATGGTTAGTTAGTTAGTTAGTTTCATTAACTGATTCGGCAGTCACTTTTTTAATAATAATTTTATATTTTTTTGAATAATATCTATCCATTTTTAATTTTAGTTTTACTTGGTAAATACTTCTATGTATTTCCTAAAATCTATTGTGACACGTGTTTCATCACGTGTTTGCATCATTTTAAAAAGTTTTTTTTTAAATTATGTTTTACTTGGTTAATACCGTATTTCCTAAAATTTATTAAATTGTGTTTCGATGCGTTCCGCGTCATTTTCAAACACTGTATGTGAAGCTAATTCTAAATTTCAGAGTTGTGTCCTTGGGACGTTGAAGGATGAAGAGAGGGTAGGAGCTGTTCCTTATTTTTCATCAGTGAAAACATAGATAATTGGGGGGAGGCTTTTGTCATATTGTTAAGTACGGGTTTATGAATAGTCACATTGTTATGCGTTTCTGAAAAATGACTTTTCGTATTAATAATTTTAAGGATTTCTATCATCATCCTTCAAAGATGCAAAGACAAAACTATAAAATTTAGACTTACCTTCACATACGGTGTTTGAAAATGACGCGGAACGCATCGAAACACATTTTAATAAATTTTAGGAAATAGGGTATTAACCAAGTAAAACATAATTAAAAAAAAACTTTTATAAACAAATAAAAATGGTCTTTGCAAAATAATAAATGAGCCTTATAAATCCAACATAGATGGCTGTTGTGAACTCATATGTACTGTGTCACGAGATTGATCATATATCTAGGAGTTCCAAAAATTTGAGTAATGTGGCAACAAATAAAAATGGTCTTTGCAAAAATAATAAACGAGCCTTATAAATCCAACATCGATGGCTGTTGTGAACTCATATGTACTGTGTCACGAGATTGATCATATATCTAGGAGTTCCAAAAATTTGAGTAATGTGGCAACAATGACAATGACAATTTAAGCAACATTCACCATTCTATCCATGTTTGTCAATCATGAATATAATGGGGAATGTTGCACATATGTAAAGTGATTACTTTACCGGGCTTTAGGTTAATCCTTTTCATATCCATGTTAAGATGTCCAAATGAAAAATACCTTAGTTAGACCTGCGACTTATCGTTAAGTGAAATTTTGTCAAAATATCGAACCTATAAGTTAATAATACCCTTATCCGCACCCCAATGGTGCATAGGGCACTGCTTCATATAAACGCAGTGTTATCTTGATCGTTTATACATGAAGGAAAGGTGATCAGCCCTCCGCTTCAAGTACCAGTCCAGGGTAATATTGAATAAATATTATAGTGAAAAAATCACTTGTATTTATTTGACCCCCCTGGGAATCGAACCCGGGACCTCCGGAACGGTAGCCGAGCGTGCTGACCATTACACTACGGAGGCAGACAGAACAGACAGACAGAACCTATAAGTTAATTATGAAAAACGTATATTTTTAATAACATAAAATATATATATTTTTTATTTTACTTGCACACTTTTGCCAGGACACGAATACTTGAAAGAGCTTGAAAAATAGCAATAAAAACTTAAATTGTATCAATTCGTAACAATGTGTCTTGTCTTGTTTTAGATTTCTCTTCCACTTTTTCATATTTACAAATAATAAAATGGAGGTAACTCATTTCTTTAAAATCTAAAGGTACCAGAAACATAGCAGTGACGAGATTTTATTTTTTTATGAATAAAAAAAATACAAAGCATCGATTACATACGAAAGTTTGCTTTTAAACATCGCAATGTTGGAAAATTAATGGTGCCAAATAATACTATTTTATTTAAAAAAAAAATATCTGATCCCTTTTGACTGTGACTGCAAATCAACACAAAAAACAAAGCCACTTGAGATCTACCTAAGCTCCTTTGCCTAACCGTCAAAATATTTTGAATATTGTTAGGTAGATAGTGTTTTAGTATTAATCAGTCATGATAAAGAAGCGGTTAGCTTCGAAACCGGTAGACATTATAATTAAGTTTTAATAAAATATTTATAGTGATTTTAAAATAAAGTTACATTTGAATTATAAAATGGAAAATCACAAAGTTAGTACTTCAAATATAAATTATAAAAAATATCTATTTGTTTATGGATTTTAATTTGTAGAAGTCCATTTTAATTTTTATATTAAATGTTCAAATCAATCTGATTTTTTGAGTCATGAATGTACAAACATTCGTTTGAAAATGCCAAAAAAGGTTTTGTTTAGGTCTAGTTTAAAATATTAAAGAAATTTAGTTAAGAAATCTAGTTTTAAATACAATAGAGGTTTAGATAAGGTTTCGTTTTACACATTAAAAAGGTTTAGTTAAAATCTTGATTTATATGGCAATGAGGTTTATTTTAGGTCTAGTTTTAAATGTCAAAGAGCTTTTGATCAATAATAATAAAACACTTACCCGCACTCCAATGGCGCATAGGGCATCGCGGCGTCATATAAACGTGTTATCTTGATCGTTTACTCATGAAGCCCTTCGCTTCCGGTACCAGTCCAGGGTTATATTGAATAAATATTACAGTGAAAAAATCATCTTGATTTATTTGACCCCCCCCTGGGAATCGAACCCGGGACCTCCAGAACGGTAGCCGAGCGTGCTGACCATTATCTGCTTTAGATTTATTTATTTACTTAAAACCCTTATCCGCACCCCAATGGTGCATAGGGCACTGTGTCATATAAACGCAGTGTTATCTTGATCGTGTACACATGAAGGAAAGGTGATCAGCCCTCCGCTTCAGGTACCAGTCCATGTTAATATTGAATAAATATTAAAGTGAAAAAATCACTAATATTTATCTTACCCCTCTTGGGAATCGAACCCGGGACCTCCAGAATGGTAGCCGAGCGTGCTGACCATTACACTACGGAAGCGGACTTGCTTTAGATTAGGTCTAGTTTAAAATATGATGAAGTTTAGTTTATGTCTAGTTTGAAATATTAAAAAAGGTTTAGTTAAGGTCTAGTCGTTGGCCAAACCTTTTAGGAATGAAACAAGAGGTTCATAGTTTCATTTTGCATCACGGATGACATTAGTTTTGTGCCACCGGGTATATATAGCCTGCGGAACACGGTGGCACAGCGCATAATGTACCTAAAGTGGAACAAATTTCATAGAAAGTTTTCTAAAAGTATGTAATATGAAGTGGAGTTGTACGGTTCTGAATCGTGTGCCTAGAATGTCACTCTACATACACAAGTAACATATATAGAGTATTGTTTCGATATTCGTACAGAGTTGTTCCGTACTGAAGTTATCAATAACCTTCCTACATATTTAAAACAAAAAAATAGACATTACACAGCTAAAAAATATATTTAAAAAAATTATAGTATAAGAAGAAAAAATAATTATAATAAAAATACATTATATTACCAAAAAATATGAACAATAAATAATAAGTTAGAGCCGGCGGATGTTAGAGGTAAAAATAAAATATGGAACAAAGGCAAAATAAAGAAATGGGTAAATGATCAAGAGTTAATTTTTTGAAAATTTAAAAAAATTTATATTCTTAATTTTTCTCTCTTTTTTGTGTGTATATTAGGTTAAAATCGTTAAAAACAATAACAAATGTATTAAAAAAGAACTCCACCGACAAGGACACACAAGGTGGCTTGGTGGGTCTCTGCATTTTTTTTGAATATGTGTAAAACTGTGATTTAAATAAATTAATACAATTTATGTTAATAATAAAAATAATAACATAGTGTAAGTCCCTCTCCAAGCACAAGAGCCTACTGTCTTTATTAAGGAGAAATGCGTTATAAATGTAAAGATTACTGCGTAGTGTTAATTAAATGAATAATAAATAAAAAAATCTTAATGAACTCACTTATTAAAAAAGGGTTTCTTTTCGAAACATAGTGCTTGAATTCACTGGAATTTTACTAGAGACATCTATGGTAAAATGAAAAAAGCTTAAAGTAGTAATGAATGTGTGAAAGTGTGAAAGTGTGAAAGTGTGAAAGTAGAAGCGAATATTACACGTATGTAAAACGATCACTTAAACCAGTCTATGACGGTCGTAAGCCCCATAAATGTCCAGACCACCATATTCTTCTTCATCTATGTTAATATGTCAAAAAAAATATATATCCCAATTGAAGATAACCTAGATTTGTGTACAAGTATTAGGACACACTTAAAATGCTGTAAATAAACTAACTGGTCAAATTATAAGCTTAAATATAAAAAAATAGATATTTTCCAGCGCTTCTCGTGTCACTCACTCCTTTTTAGAACGTCATAAATCAAAAAACTAGATTTTTCAGTAGAACGTTTTTAAAGTTTGAAAATATAATACAATGTATTAAAAATAAATATTAAGCCACTTATTGAACTTTTTTACCGTGCAACAGATCTTTTTAGGTAAAACCTGAAGGTTTTTTCTCCATTTGAAAAATATTTAGTGTATTTAAGAAAATAATTAAACAATACCTTTTCTTCAAAAAGCAAAAACGACACTTTCTGCCCTGTAGCTGGTAAATATTAAGTTAAAAATATGCCACTTTTGGTGGAATATAGTACATTTTCTAGGCTTTCCGAAAACATGCACAACTGAAATTTGTCGATTTTTGATTTATGACGTTCTTGAAAGGAGTGTGCTATGTATGTGATTTTAATCCAGGATTCTGAACTCACATACAAATGAAAAGAGTTTCTTTCATCTCACCATAGGGTGTCTTTTAATTTGCTGTCGAGAAATGATTTCTTTAGGCTTTCTTTGAGGGAAAAAGAAAACATGGATTATCTAAGGCATCTAAGAAATTTCAAAATTGTTTGAAATAATGCAAGAACCTTCGCGTTTCCGCTTCCGCTGGCGGCGGCCTCCACCTTTGTCCGTTTCCTGTTTCCTGTTTATGACGGATTTTATGGCGCGAAATGCAGAACGCTGTCGGGGACCGCCAAGACACAAACGTGGTAAGTGCCAACTTTTGAGATAGCAATAAAGGCTTATAATTTCATTATAATTGATTCGGCAGTCACTTGTGGTAATATCTTTCCATTTTTTGACATCTTGACAAAGATGAAGAAGAATATGGATTTTTGATTAATTCCATTATCACCAATTTCTCTGAAAACGAAACAACGATTTAACTATTTGGATAAGTGCTTTAAATAAATTCAAAAGAAAGAAGTATCTTTCACCTAAATTAGACGAAATTCAAATGTAGGCAAATGAGCCTACATTAAAAAAAAATGTTTTACTTAGTAAAAACCACTGTTTCTTAAAATCAACTGTTACACGTGTTTCGATACATTCTGCATCATTTTCAAACACCGTAGATTTTAAGAAATAGTGGTATTTACTAAGTAAAACGTTAATTAAAAATGGATAGATTTTATCACAAAATGACTGCTGAATCCATTGATGAAAGCATATGGATAACGACCGTCATAGGCTTGGTTAAGTGATCACTTTACATGGTGTAATATTGAACAAGCGACCCATGGTAGACAATTACACTAATATTTTTTTAAAACTCCTAGATATATTGATTAAACTTATAACACAGTATGTACGGGTTCTCAACAGCCATCTTTGTTGGAATGAGAAAAGCTTTTTTAATAAGCAGAGACTCTTTTCATTTCTATACAAGGTCCAAATCCTGAATTTTATTGATTAATTAAGAAACGCCTGAAAGTATGATTTTTAAATTTATTTTGACTTATAATTTGACCACTTAATTCATAATATTTACAACATTTTTCATTCATTCAAACTCTTATCCACACCCTATCGGTGCATCATATAAACGCAGTGTTATCTTGATCGTGGCACTATTCCTACAATATTTAATATAGAATACTAGATATTTGATACTTAATTTTTTTAAACCCTTATCTGCACCCTAATGGTGCATAGGGCACTGTATCATACAAACGCAGTGTTATCTTGATCGTTAACGTATGAAAGAAAGGTGATCAGCCCTCCATTTCAGGTACCAACCCAGGGTAATATTGAATAAATACTAGTGTGAAAAAATCACTTATATTTATTTACCCCCTTGGGAATCGAATCTGGAACCTCCAGAACGGTAGCCGAGCGTGCTGACCATTACACTATGGAGGCGGACAACATTTTCAGTGGGCCTTAATATTTTTGCACAAATCTGACTTATCTCCAGTAGTCACTTAGCCTATGACGATCGTAAGCCCTGTAAATGCCCAGACCTCCACATTATTCTTCAGTTAGTTAGTTAGTTGATATCTCAACATAGATAAAGAACAATATGTAATTCTGTTCATTTTAAGAGGTAGTGATATGTCATAGGCTGGTTTAAGTAATTACTTTTTTTTTAAGTTAAGGGATCTTGCATCTATTATGTCGCCGCGACCATATTAGATCTATTGTGACCTCCCTCTGTATTACAGCTCACTCCCAAGACCTACGTGAGTCATTTAACTCACAACCTGTCTTGGTGGTAGGAGCTTCACCTTCTCGGAGTCCAGTAGTGGTCCTCTAAGGATGTGACTTCGTTTGCGAGCGAGTGCGTCACAATTGTAGAGAATGTGGATTGGCGTTTCGTGTGATTATACACGTGACCTTATAACTAACTAACTAACTAACCATCACGCCGCTTCCCCGCAGGGGTAGGCAGAGAGAATAGAGCGCCACACCACTCTGTCCTTGCAAACATTCTTCGCCTCTTCCAGGTTCATGCATCTCCTCATACATGGGTATGTATGAGGAGATGCATGAACGTGGAAGAGGCGAAGAATGTTTGCAAGGACAGAGTGGTGTGCCGATTGTTACGACTCCTAACCTGACCACTTTCACACGTGACCTTATACACGTGCAAAACGAACGAAAATGTTGTATGATAAAAATGTGTCCAAATGTCTTTTTTGACCGAAATGACACTTGCGTCCTTTGTAGTTTCCCGTTCACATTTTACAACCAAAACTTTTTTATTTCCTCGTATTAGAACTTAATATATTAACTGAATTATGGAACCTTTATTCTAACTTTGGCTGGAATGACGCAGTAAAATTATAATTGGTTGTATTTTACGACATTCAGCCTCCGTAAGGCAGTGATTAGCGCTGTTTGTCATCCGAACTTGTTCTGGAAGGTTCGGACACTCTTTGGGATAAATATAGGTGCTTATTATTTTTTATTATCATTTAATTTTTTATAAGCTTATTATCTCAACATAAACGAGGAAGAATATGTAAGTCTGGGTATTTACAGGGCTTACTACCGTCATTGGCTGGCTCAAGTGATCACTTCATTAGTGTAGCATTCACCAATTCTACCCATTATTGACAACCACACTACTAAAATTCTTGGAAGTTCTATATATATATATATATATATATATATATATATATATATATATATATATATATATATATATATATATATATATATATATATATATATATATATATATATATATATATATATATATATATATATATATATATATATATATATATATATATATATATATATATATATTTATATATATATATATATATATATATATATATATATATATATATATATATATATATATATATATATATATATATATATATATAAATATATACATATATATATATATATATATATATATATATATATATATATATATATATATATATATATATATATATATATATATATATATATATATATATATATATGTATATATATATATATATATATATATGTATATTAATTTATATATATATGAACCAATTTTGAAACGTTGTTCTTGAATCACTAGAACATCATTAGAGACATCTATTGGTGAGATAAAAAGAAATTTTTATTTTCGAAACTTCTTGATATTATATTGATCAAACTCGAAACACAGTTAAAGTGATCACTTGACATACAGCTCACTCCTTTCAAGAACGTCATAAATCAAAAATCGTCAATTTTCAGTTGTGCATGTTTTCAAAATGCTCAGAAAATGTACCATATCCCAGCAAAAGAGGCATATTTTGTACTTGATATTTACCCGCTACAGGGCAGAAAGTGTTGTTTTTGCATTTTGAAGAAAAGGTATCGTTTAATTATTTTCTTAAATATACTAAATATTTTTCAAATGGAGATAAAACCTTCAGGTTTTACCTTAAAAGATCTGTTGCACAGTAAAAAGTTCAATAAGTGGCTTGATATTTATTTTTAATACATTGTGTTATATTTTTAAACTTTAAAAACGTTCTCCTGAAAAATCAAGTTTTTTAATTTATGACGTTCTTGAAAGGAGTGAGCGATACATGTAACATTCACCAATTATAATAAAAGAGTTTCTTATCATATTATTGATGATGGATTATATGAAAAATAACTCCTGTAATTGGAGATAATCCAGATTTGTGTACAAGTATTTGGACACACTCAAAATGCTGTAAATAAATAAACTGGTCAAATTTTAAGCTATAATATAAAAATAGGATTTTCCAGCGTTTCTCATGTCGCTCATTCCTTTCAAGAACGTCGTAAATCAAAAAACTTGATTTCTCAGGAGAACGTTTTTAATGTTTAAAAATATAACACAATATATAAAAAATAAATATGAAGCCACTTATTGAACATTTTACTATGCAACAGAACTTTTTAGGTAAAACCTGAAGGTTCTTTCTACATTTGAAAAATATTTAATATATTTAAAAAAATAATTAAAATATACCTTTTCTTCAAAACGTAAAAACAACACTTTCGGCCCTGTAGCGGGTAAATATAAAGTTAAAAATATGCCTCTTTTTCAGGGATATAGTACATTTTATGGGCATTCCGAAAACATATACAACTGAAAATTAGCGATTTTTGATTTATGACGTTCTTGAAAGGAGTGAGCGATGTATGTGATTATAATCCAGGATTCGCACCTCACGTACTAATGAAAAACCTTTTTGCTCAATAAAAAGCTTCTTTCATTTCACCACAGGGTGAGATGCCAAAAATAATATGAAAATTAATTCCTATAATTGGAGATACCTAATCCAGATTTGTGAACAAATATTTGGACACACTCAAAATGAAGAAGAATTTTTGTTAAAAAAAAATTTTGTTAAATCAATTTAAAGTGGTGGCTCAGAGCGCGTTTTCTTGCTGTATACAATAAAAATTTGTATCTCTGTATCAGAGGGATGTCGGCGCTTCGAGATTATTGCAATTTTCCTGTATTAGGGATGGAAAATCCCCGCGATGTGGAATTACATTGAATATTCGTTTGGGAGGAAGTTACGCAGACAAACAAGATGGCGGGATTGGAAAAGGCGCGAAATCCACCGGAAGAGGCGGTTTTAAGGAGGAGTCTGCTGTTTTACGTAAAATGTGTGGTTTATCATAAAAACCTGCGCCATTTTCCAGTTCAGAAAATGTGCACAGCAGGCCGGGTAATGTAATAATGCGAGGCGTTCCAGATAAATTAAAATAAAGATGGTGTAAGGAACTCTAAACAAGGTTCCTATATTTATCGTTCATCAAAATTGGTCAACGATGAATATGGGAATTTCGATGTTCTACTCGACAGCACTGCGATCGCGTACATAGTCCGCGATCACACATGATTTGAAAATGCCCGGAAAATGTACTACATTCCAGCAAAAGCGGCATATTTTTAACGTGATATTTACCCGCTACAGGGCAGAAAGTGTTGTTTTTTTCAATTTAAAGAAACGGTATTGTTTAATTATTTGTTAATAAATACTAACTATTTTTCAAATGGAGAAAAAACATTCAGATTTTACATAAAAAGATCTGTTGCACTGTTAAAAGTTCAATAAGTGGCTTGATATTTATTTTTAATAAATTTTATTATAATTTAAACATTAAAAACGATCTCCTGAAAAATTAAGTTTTTTGATTTGTGACGTTGTTGAAACGAGTGAGCGATAAGTGGAATTTTGTTAACGGAACGTTACAATAACCTGTTTTTTTTGTTACCCATTATTGTTAATTCACTTATGTAATATATATTAACCATATATATGTTACAGCCTCCGTAGTGTAATGGTCAGCACGCTCGGCTACCGTTCTGGAGGTTCCGGGTTCGATTCCCAAAGGGGGGTAAAATAAATATAAGTGATTTTTCACTGTAATATTTATTCAATATTACCATGGACTGGTACCTGAAGCGGGGTGCTGATGACCTTTCCTTCATGTGCAAACGATCAACATAACACTGCGTTTATATGACACAGTGCCCTATGCACCATTGGGGTGCGGATAAGGGTTTTATTATTTATTATTATTATATATTAACCATAGTTATCTGGAATATATACATGATAAAATGTTGATTCGCGAACCACAATTTGAAAACCATTCACAGAGGGGCATAATTTCCTTTCATTCTCCCTCTCCTCTAAGTATTCCCTTGTTTTTCACACTTCTTCTCTCATTTCCTCCGCTTTATTACATTTTCATATCCGCCCGCCGAGAGCGCGGAATTCCCCGTATTGTGAAAAGAAATTTGGAAAAGAAATAAATTTAATTTAATTAGAAAATTGAAAATCATTCGAGCGCTTAAAGCTCTGCTTGGTATTGAACAAACACAGAGGGATGGTCGGAATCGCATCCCTTAAGTATCGACCCCATATTTTCTTCCTGATATATATATATATATATATATAAAAATATATATATATATATATATATATATATATATATATATATATATATATATATATATATATATATATATATATATATATATATATATATATATATATAAATATATATATATATATATATATATATATATATATATATATATATATATATATATATATATATATATATATATATATATATATATATATATATATATATATATATATATATATATATATATATATATATATATATATATATATATATATATATATATATATTTATATATATATATATATATATATATATATATATATATATATATATATATATATATATATATATATATATATATATATATATATATATATATATATATATATATATATATATATATATATATATATATATATATATATATATATATATATATATATATATATATATATATATATATATATATATATATAAATTTGGAAAAGAAATAAATTTAATTTAATTAGAAAATTGAAAATCATTCGAGCGCTTAAAGCTCTGCTTGGTATTGAACAAACACAGAGGGATGGTCGGAATCGCATCCCTTAAGTATCGACCCCATATTTTCTTCCTGATATATATATATATATAAAAATATATATATATATATATATATATATATATATATATATATATATATATATATATATATATATATATATATATATATATATATATATATATATATATATATATATATATATATATATATATATATATATATATATATATATATATATATATATATATATATATATATATATATATATATATATATATATATATATATATATTTATATATATATATATATATATATATATATATATATATATATATATATATATATATATATATATATATATATATATATATATATATATATATATATATATATATATATATATATATATATATATATATATATATATATATATATATATATATATATATATATATATAAATTTTACAACCATCAAAGTGCTGTTATTTACAATTTTTCTCATGCACTACCTATGGTTTCTCCTCTTTTCCTTTTCCATATAGCAGTTATCTCTGCTTACCTTGTCTGTAAAGTACTGTGGTTATTAAATGGGTTAATAATGTCCAAATAATTCATAAACAGTTTGAACTCTGACCAAGTAACACGGAGTAGAACATCTTATTATAAATTTAATAACGAGCTTCTGATTACTTCCACATATTGTGGAGAGTTATGCCTCACTGCATACCCATTAGTGCAGCGCACATTACTTACTGGTTACCACACACACGTCTACGGGGTCGCTCGACCACTCATGGCTTAAGGGGTGAGCCTCTAATTTTAATTATTTCAGCAGTCACCTTGTGGTAAAATTTATCCATTTAAAAAATGTATATTACTGCATTCCATGTAATTTCAAATACGGTGTATGAAATGATGCGAAATGCGTCGAAATACGTGCAACAATAGAATTTTAGAAATATTGGAATATGACAGGTAAAATTTAAATTAAAAAATTACAACATTTTAGGTTCTTCCAAATCCTTGTTCACAAATCTGGGTTTCTTCACATAGAAGTTATTCTTACAATGACCCGCCTGCGACAGGTCATTAGCACTGTAAATACCCAGAAAATTCCTAAAACTCGGAAAATAATCGTCAAGGAATTCATTGAGCATCAATTTTAATTTATATTTGAATATAATTTTTGATTTTCTATTTTATAATTAAAATGTAACTTTGTTTTAAAATCACTACAAATGAATTTTCTTATTGTTTTTCTTAACAATATCGAGGATTGCTGTTGTTAATATATCGTAGTCGTACAGGAGAAAGTGACCAACTACCAAAACCTAAAATGTTAGGAGGTAAGTCACTTTGCTTGGCAAAAAATAAACATCAATGCAGAACAAGTCAATATACAATATTATATTGATATGTTAAAAATCCTTTGGGATTTTTTTCATGGCAATATTAAGCTAGTAAGATATCAAATAGTCAAAGATCACGTTTTTAAAAAATGCACTTGGTCACTTTCTCCTGTATGACTACGATATGTTTATTCAGTTATATATTTTTTAAAAATATTCCCAAATTATTTGATTTTGGGTCATGCTTTGTTAATCGTCTGTTTGTAACTCTTAGTAGAAAAACATGTTCAGTATCTGATATTTTGATAAATTTAATAAGTTCGAGTAACTAGCTTTCAAGCTTTGGTGTTGTTAAGGGGTGAGGTAAGGTGGAGTCGCCAAGTTAAGGGGGCAGAGAAGTTGAAGGGATAATAACACACACGAGTCAGAGAAATGACTTAATATGACAAAACATCCATTTGAACGGAGTTTACGCGTGTTCCCCGCAAAGACATCAAATTTAATCTACCGAACAACCGACTTATAGTTACTTCACACACTCAACTTAGTTTTAACGACGATTTCACCGGCAGATCTAAGTGAAGATTATACTAAGAAGTATTTGCAATCTGACATCTAAACGTAGATTTAGAAGAAAAAAAGAAGTCTGAGTATTTACAGGGGTTATGAACTGTCATAGTTTGGTTAAGTGATCGCTTTATAATAATAAATAATAAAACCCTTAATCGCACCCCTATGGTGCATAGGGCACTGCTTCGTTATTTTGATCGTTCACACATGAAGGAAAGGTGATCAGTCCTTCGCTTACGGTACCAGTCAGGGTAACATTGAATAAATATTACAGTGAAAAAATCACTTTTGTCATAATTGACCTCCACTGGGAATCGAACCCGGGACCTCCAGAACGGTAGCCGAGAGTGCTGATTATTTCACTACGGAGGCGACGGAGACGGATCGCTTTATGCAAGTGTAATATTCACCATTTTACCTATGATTGACAACAACATTATAATTATAGGAGTTTTTTTTCATATTATTTTTTGACAAATAATTTGAAAAATATCTCCTTTCATTGGAGCCAATCCAGATTTGTGAACAAGTATTCGGACGTACTCAAAATATTATTAGTATATTATCTGGTCAAATCATAAGCTAAAATAATAAAGTGAAAACGATATTTTCAGGCGTTTCTCATCTATTGGTGAGATGAAAGAAGCTTTTTATTGAGCGGAAACTCTTTCATTTGGATGTGAGGTCAGAAGCCTGGATAATAATCACATAGATGAGAAACGCCAGAAAATATCCTTTTCATTTTATTATTTTAGCTTATAATTTGAACAGTTTATTTATTTATAACATTTTGAGTATGTCCAAATATTTGTTCCCAATTCTGGATGATCCAGCCCAGACTTCACATATTCTTCTGCATCTATGTTAAGATTTAAAAATTACATAAAAAAACAACTCCTGTAATTGGAGATAATCCAGATTTGTGTATTTAAGTATTTGAACGCACTCAAAATGTTCTTAAATCTCCTTAGTAGAGATTGGTATTAAAGTATGTTGGTGAAACCGGGTGTTTGATATTAATCCTTCATACACATAAGTGTGCGTTCAGAGCGAAGTTCACGTTCTCGAGTATGTTAAACGTCGCGTAGAACTTGGGACAAAGAGATTAGGTATATTATTATTGTTTGAATGTCATATGTCGAATATAGAGGCAATTATCCGTTACTTCGAAGTCGTGAATGTGTAATGCTAACTTTATCAAAATAACGACATATAAATTACTGGTGAGGACCAGTGGCAAGCGGTCCATATAGCCAGATGTGCAATACCTACCATACATCACTCGAAAAAAACTATATAAATGATATAATTTACATAATATAATTTATATTTGAAGCACTAACTTTGTGATTTTCTATTTTATAATTAAAATATAACTTTGTTGTAAAATCACTATAAATTATAGTGATTTAAAACAAAGTTACATTTTAACTATAATTTACATAACTTTAAAAATAATGTAACTAACAATTTGCATTCAAATACATTTAAAATTACAAAAGCTGTCAAGAAGTACGCTGTCTGCCATGGGCAATTTTTGTGTGCTGCTGTTAATTTATATAGATGGCGCTGCCATTTGGTAAAAAAGAGTTTTTATTCACAAATTGCGAGTAAAAATGCAACGATGTATAACTTATTTTTTGGAGATAATTATTAACTGATTATTTAATTTTTAATGCATAAATTTGTATTTGACAACATATGTGTATTACATGGGTTTATATATATATATATATATATATATATATATATATATATATATATATATATATATATATATATATATATATATATATATATATATATATATATATATATATATATATATATATATATATATATATATATATATATATATATATATATATATATATATATATATATATATATATATATATATATATATATATATATATATATATATATATATATATATATATATATATATATATATATATATATATATATATATATATATATATATATATATATATATATATATATATATATATATATATATATATATATATATATATATATATATATATATATATATATATATATATACACCGCAGGACAAAAAAATTTACGAGTTTACCTGCTACCGCACGCCTTGACTTTACTTAACTCTTTTTCTAAGAAATCCTTTTTTGATACCTCTTTCTTTTGTTCGATAAATTAAGGACACTATCAATATTTATATTTAAAAATGTCTCAAACAGTCTTGTTTTACCCGCGTTTGAGTGAACATAACACAACAATCATGAAAAGTGCAAAGAAAATGTCGATTGCGATAAAATCCAAAATAATCACATTGTCGCAACAAAACATATCTAATTGTGAAATATCTCGTCGAGTTGGGTATTCAGAAGGTGCAGTGAGGTTTTTATTAAAAAAATTCCAAGAAACTGGATCCATAGAACGGAAAAAAGGAAGCGGGCGGGGGCGCGTGACATCTGTCCGAGATGATCGCTAATAAAAAAAATTGTTATGCGCGATCGATTTTTAACGGCATCTGAAATACACGCAGAGGTGCAGTCTACCAGCACATCAACATTTTCAGTAAAAACAGTGTCCAGGCGGCTGTTGGAGCATGGTTTCCAAGCACGAAGACCCGCAAAGAAACCATTACTGACGAACAAAATGAAGAAGGCTAGACTGGATTGGGCGAAGGAGCACCAGAATTGGACCTTCGAGGATTGGCAAAATGTTATTTTCTCCGATGAATCAAAATTCAACCTTTTTGGTCCAGACGGCATAAAGATAGTTCGACGAAAACCTGGGGAAAGATATCATCCGTCGTGCGTCACTCGAACCGTTAAACATTCACCCTACGTCATGATTTGGGGGTGCATGACAGCGTACGGTTTGGGACCTCTAAATTTTGTACAAGGTACGATGAATGCCATCCAGTACAAAAAAGTGTTGAAAAACCATCTTATTCCAACAATCGAGGACATTACGCAGTATACCGCGGACCCGATTTTTCAGGACGATTCTGCGCCGTGCCATAGAGCCCGCACTGTGAGTACAAATATTTATTTTTTTAATGCATTTTGTGACCACTTGATAAATAATTTATTGTTTTTTTTACAGATCAATGAATTCAAGGATAAAATTGGCTTAAAATCGATGACGTGGCCCGGGAATAGTCCTGATTTGAACCCGATAGAAAATTTATGGGCTATTATGAAGAAAAAAGTCGGAAAAAAAATCAAAAAACATTGAAGAATTAAAAAGAAACTTGATTCAAGTTTGGGAAGAAGAAATAACTTCAGAAATTTTAGATTCGCTTTACGCTTCGTTAAATAATAGAATTTTACATGTTATAAAAAATAAAGGTGAATTCACTAAGTATTAAATATTTTTAAATGTTATAAATATGTTTTAATGTAAAATACCTTAATTTAAAATAAAGCGATTAGAACCTACTTCTTAAATATGAATTGAAAAAAAACATGTCTTTTATTATTTCATCACAAACACTCGACCATAAATGAACCGTTATGGGTCTCTAAGGTTCGGGTAATCTGATACCTGGTATATAATGGCAATTTCCAAGTACAATTCATGAGTAGGATCTTTTATTTTAACCTTGAAGTAACGAGTAGTCATCACATATGTCAAACAATACAAAAAAAAACTTATTAAATATCAAGAATAATTCATTATGTGTCAATTTAAGTTTTTTTGAGGACTCGTAAATTTTTTTGTCCAGGGGTGTATATATATATATATATATATATATATATATATATATATATATATATATATATGTATGTGTACACATGTATACAATACACGTATGATTTTTAGGTACGTTTAGCTTTGTTCGTGAGGGGTGGCCAAAAAAAAGGACCGTTCTTATCTCTCTGGGTAGGTTTTAGTGGCGCGTCATTTCACTCGCCTTGTTGTTTTTTTACGGACCACCGAGCACAGCCGAACATTGGGAGGATTTTTCTCCATAAAAAGAGTACCCATGAAGTCCTATCCGTTGTATTTATTTTTATATAACAGTAAAAAATAACAATTCCGTCCGTGCGATACCCTGTTATTCAATGTAAATTGAAAAAAATTGATTTTGAGTGTGTCCAAATTTCAAAAAAATATACCAATGTCTATAAAAGGAAATATTTTTACATATTTTTCGACTTCTCACTATAGATGTAAAAGCATATGGAAGTATGGATATTCCCAGGGTTTACTACAGTCATAGGCTAACCAAGTGATTACCTTATACACGTGCAACGTTCACTAATTCTGCACATGATTGATAGCCACACTACTTAAATTTTTGAACTCCTCTATACATATGTCTATTAAACTCATAATATACTACACCATCATAACAGCCATCTGTATTAGATTGAGAAAACTTCTCTTCAAATTCTACTACTACTACTACTACCCGCAGGGGTAGGCAGAAAGTCTTCTTCTGTCCTGACATACACATCAATATATCCTTCACATCAATACATCTAATGCCCTCCAACGTAGACTTTTTTTGACACCGACAGATTTTAGGTTCTGATTGATTTGATCGTGCCAAGTCCACGTAAATATAAATACGTAACTATATTAAATAAATATGGCACATATGGCAAACTTTTAGTTTTAGCTGTGCCTCTCAAAAAAAAGAGACTGAGCTCTTGTGCTTGGAGAGGGACTTACACTCATGGTTTAATGTTTTATATAATTAATGACATAATAGTGTTTTTTTAAAAATAGTTTTACAAGATTTATATGTAATGGATATTAATTTTTTTCTTAAGAATTTATATATCTTCTATTTTCTTCTATCTTCCTATATATATATTTTTATAAATATATATATAAATATATATATATATATATATATATATATATATATATATATATATATATATATATATATATATATATATATATATATATATATATATATATATATATATATATATATATATATATATATATATATATATATATATATATATATATATATATATATATATATATATATATATATATATATATATATATATATATATATATATATATATATATATATATATATATATATATATATATATATATATATATATATATATATATATATATATATATATATATATATATATATATATTTATGTGTGTGTACATAGAACTTACAAGAATTTGAGTACTGTGGTTGTCGATCGTGGGAAGAATTGGTGAATGTGACACGTGTGTAAAGTGATCAAACCTATGACAGTAGTCAGCCCTGTAAATGCCCAGACTTCCGTATTCTTATCTTTGTTGAGATGTCAAAAAATAAAATAATAAATAACTCCTAATTGGAGATAATCCAGATTTGTAAACAAGTATTTGGACACACTCAAAATGTTATGAATGTGATTAGCGCAGTAAGGGAAAAAGTGTCAACTCTTGTGCCGAGTTCGAGGGACCAAATCATCTCAAGATGGCGTCTCGGATCAATCCTTCGCCGCAAACCGAATCAGCCCAATCCGAGCAGGAATTACACACCGAAATGGCTTCCACAATTTAATTTCCTCCAGTCTGTCGACTTGTGGAACTCATTAACGCTCCTCCTTTTTTGTTTCGGAAATTGATTAGAGCAAAAAGCACCCGAGGCGGCGGAAGTCGCACTGTTCTGGCGGGGATCTATGCTTGAGATCGTGCTCCTAAAAATACATCCGGTCTATCGTCCATGTCAGGTATGGGGCCAAATTATCATTCTTTTTCCGTGTCAAGGGCCGGAGCAAATTATTAAACAAAGTAAAGATACATTTTGTATTTAATTATTTGTTTTTTTTTAATAGAAATATTTGTGTTTTTATTATTTACACAAAAATTTCAATTTCATACTATTTATGTGAGCCTTAGCGGCTTATTATAAGAAATAGGTATAAAATTGTGGTAGAGCGGATTCTAACCGAGAAACTCCGACTTAAGAGTCTGCGACACTAACCACGGGACCACAACCCGACACAAGTAAATTTAAAGATATTAAACTAAATATATTTGGTACTTCTTGCTTTTTTTTCATCTTTTAATCCTCATTCGCACCTGATGATGCATAGAGCGCTGCATTATATAAACGCAGTGTTGTTTTGATCACTATCACATGAAGTAAAGGTGATCAGCCCTCCGATTCAGGTACCAATCCAGGGTAATATTGAATACATATAAAAAATCACTGATATTTATTTAACCCCCCCTGAGAATCGAAACCGGGATATCCAGTAGCAGTAGCTGAGTGTGCTGAGCATCACAATACGGAGGCGGATACACATATACATTTTCATCTGTAATCCTAGTTCAAATTTTTGTTTAAGTGTGTTCTATCCTCGAAGTAACATGTTTCCACGTATATGTGCTGCAAAAAGACATTATTTTGCAAAAGCGCTTAAATTTACATACTTATATACACTTCATCGAGATAATTAAAGGCCAGACAAAATAAATCTGGCAATATGACTTAATTATAAATTTGCACATTGAAGTAAAGTGACGGCTAGTTACCTAGTTTATTTAAATTAATTGATTAAATAAATCAGTCACTTTGTGATAAAATCTATCCATTTTTATTTTAAATGTTACTTTGTAAATACCGCTATTTCTTTAAATCTTAATGTGTTTCAATACATTCCGCATCAGTACGTATTTGAAAATGATGCGAAATGCATCGAAACACGTGTCACAATAGATTTTAAGAAATATTAGTATTTACTAATAAAACTTAAATAAAAAGTATGTAAATAACTTTTTGACATCTCATCAAAGTTGAAGAAGAATATGGAAGTCTGGGTATTTACGGGGCTGACGACCGTTATAGGTTTACATATTCTTCTTCATCTTTGATGAGATGAAAATAACTCCTTAAATAATATTATGAAAATAACTCCTGTTATTGGAGATAATCCAGATTTTGTGAACAAGTATTAGGACATACTCAAAATGTCGTAAAAAAGTATATAGTTTATGTCAATGTTCAAAACGGGCGCACGATCTCTGTCACAGATCCCTAAAACTGTAGATCCAGGAGTTGTTTGGGAAAGGAAGGGAAATAATCGAGATTTCCCGAAGTTTACCGAAATGTGGCGATGTGACACGAAGTCTGGAGGATTGCGTCGTGTGTTCGGAGGTAAGGAGTCGTGTTAAAGTTTATTACTGGAAGGCGGAGCCTGATAACTTGTCATCGAATGGATTTATCGCATGGGGTGGAGGGTAGAGGGTGTGATTTAGACCCCATGAAATATAGGGGGTGATTTGTCATGAAAAACTGCGCTTGAGGTCACTACATTGCGATCAATTTTTCTTCCTTAATCATTGAGTATACTCATGGGTATTAATGTGCAAAAGAGGGTATATCAGTTTTTTGGCTATATATCAAGAAAAAACTAACTAACTAACTAACTAACCATCACGCCGCTTCCCCGCAGGGGTAGGCAGAGAGAATAGAGCGCCACACCACTCTGTCCTTGCAAACATTCTTCGCCTCTTCCACGTTCATGCATCTCCTCATACATACCCGCCGATTGTTACGACTCCTAACCTGACCACTTTCAAGTATTTGGCATACCTGATCGTGCCATGTTTTTCTCGGTCTTCCTCTGCTTCTTTTCCCGTTAACATTCGCCTCATAAATTTGTTTTACCGTTCTTTCCTCATTCATTCGTTCTACATGTCCAAACCATCTCAACACACCTTTCTTAATTTTATCGATAATGCTTATCTCAGCTTTGCATTCCTTCCTTATTTCACTATTCGTACATCTATCATACATCGTTTTGTCGCACATTCTTCTGAGAGATCGCATTTCGACTGCATTCAGTCTACTTTCATCCTTCTATATTTATATATATATATATATATATATATATATATATATATATATATATATATATATATATATATATATATATATATATATATATATATATCAAGAAGTCTTGGTACTTATATATAAACTTACTTGAGTTATCTTCTTGTAGACATGTCTCATGTTGGTGAGTTGATGAGATGATTGATGTTAACAAAACATGTATGAAGATGAAAATTGAAGATGTAGAAGAGAATGATTATAGAATGATATGAGCTTTCCGCAAGATCACTATGTCTATTTAGTTTACAACATTTTGAGTGTGTCCAAATACTTGTTCACAAAATCTGGATTATCTGCAATTACAGGAGTTATTTTCATATTATTTTTTGACATCTCATCAAAGATGAAGAAGAATATGGAAGTCTGGGCATTTACGGGGCTGACGACCGTCATAGGCTGGTTTAAGTGATCACTTTACACACGTGTAACATTCACCAATTCTACCCATTATTCTCAACCACCCTACTCAAATTCTTGGAAGTTCTATATAAATATGAACCAATTATGCACTATATGAAGCTATTTGCAACATTTTTTTATATTAATCGATTTGGCAGTCACATTGCGGTAATATTAATCTGAATTAAAAATAAGAAAAGTGAGTAGAGATGGTTTGGACATGTGGAACGAATGAACGAGGAAAGAACGGAAAAACAAATTTATGAGGTAAACGTAGTTTGAAAAAAGAGCGGAGGAAGACCAGGGAAAACTTGGCATTATTAGGTAAGTAACACACTTGAAAGCGGTTGGGTTAGAAGTTGAAAAAACTAGCGGTATGTATGAGAAGATGCATGAATTTAGAAGAGGCGTAGATTGTTTGCAAAGACAGAGCGGTATTGCGTCGTATTCTCTCTGCCTACACCTACGGGGAAGCATTTTCTTCGCATTTTTTTTCCCTTGTTAAAAACTACCCATCAATATATCGGCAAAAAGGACCTCCAACAAAGAGCTCCAATAAGCTTATACAGTAATATGTTGTTTTTTAATTAAATATAATACAAAGTTGTTTTATTAATTTAATAGTAGTTTAATAAATTAATGGAAAATGGGAAAACAAATTAATTAAAGTGTACTACTGCAAACTGGATAAAACTGTACAGTGAGCTTGACGGAGAACTTTTTTCAGTTCAAAGCTTACTGAAGCCTTAAACTTTCGGCTTAAACTTTTCTCAACTCAGTTACATCAGTTGGGTATTATCACTGTCGAGTTATACATGTTTCTATGTGGATACTTTGAAATTAAAGAGGATATTAAAATAATACATGCTTCTGTAAAATTTATCTACCAATGTGTCATAAATATCCCAGGGGTAGGCAGAGAGGGTGGAAACAATACTAGCGAATTAAAGTGTAATAGTATTACAATTTTGTGTATTAAGCACTTTTTCCATGATGAAATTGTTCGTAATACAATAAAAGTCACCCCTATTTTCATCCCTTGCGCAATTTCCTGTGTATTTTGAAACAATCGGAACCTCCAAATAATAATAATCATATCAGAGAATCCTTTAGCCTTAGGATTCGTATTAATGCGGAACTTAATAATGATAGAATTGCCAACATATTTTTTAAAAAAATTTGTACTGACATTTCATAAAATATTGCATTTTATAAAATAAAATAACATATTTATGGATTTTTACACACACATTTTATTTACAACATTTTGAGTGTGTCACAAAATCTGGATTATCTCCAATTACAGGAGTTATTTTCATATTATTTTTTGATATCTCATCAAAGATGAAGAAGAATATGGAAGTCTAGGCATTTACGGGGCTTACGACCGTCATAGGCTGGTTTAAGTGATCACTTTACACACGTGTAACATTCACCAATTCTACCCATTATTGACAACCACACTACTCAAATTCTTGGAAGTTCTATATATATGAACCAATTTAGAAACCTTGTTCATGAATCACTAGAACTTTACTAGAGACATCTATTGGTGAGATGTAAAGAAGCTTTTTACTAAGCAGAAACTCTTATATTAGTATGTGAGATCCGAATCCTGGATTATAATCACACACATGAGGAACGCCAGAAAATACCATTTTCATTTTTGTTATTAAGCTTATAATTCGACCAGATAATTTATTTACAACATTTTGAGTGTGTCCAAATACTTTTACATTTTATTTGACTAGTGACAATGTTTTGTTGTTACCGACATTATCAGACTGGTGGGAGGCTTGACAAATGTTATAAACACAACAAGGCAGGAGTTGAAAATTATGATTTCATATAAAATTATCTGACAAATTTAATTAAATTTTTTTATTTTGTGAACAAGTATTTGGACACACTCAAAATGTTGTAATTTAATTAAAATTTAGTAAATGTAAGTAGTGTGTTAAAATTATAATTATCAGGGGCGTGCCTTCCATATAGGTAAAAAAGCAGTGCTTACCCTAACTTACCCGCGTGACATGTTAAAATGCTACAAGTATCTACCCTACCTTACTCAGTAGTATTGAATAAATATTAGAGTGAAAAAAACACTCATATTTATTTTAACCCCCCCTGGGAATCGAACCCGGAACCTCCAGAACGGTAGTCGAGCGTGCTGACCATTACACTACGAAGGATATATATCGTAGTCATACTCACGTTTGTGTAAAATCATCAATAGTCAATAATCACGTTTGTGTAAAAAATGCACTTGGTCATTTTCTCCTGTATGACTACTATATATATATATATATATATATATATATATATATATATATATATATATATATATATATATATATATATATATATATATACACACACATGATACGTTTAGACGTTGTTAGAAGACAATGATACGTTTTTCTATCAGAGATAATATACGTCTGGGACATATCTGTGGCAGTATGTTATCCCCGCCCGGATACATCCTGGATCCTGATTCGACCCGATCTAACAGACGAGTGGGTTAAAAGTATTTGTCGTTATCTTAATCTACTCCTGGTCTCCTGGTAACTCAACTTGCCAGTGTGCCAGAACCTACTAAGAAGTTCAATTAATTTATTTAATCTGTAAATACACAATATCATGAACGGAATTTAATGTAGGTAAGTCATTTTTTTTAATCTACAGTTTTTTGTTGTATATTTCTGGTCAATTCTTTATTCTTTGCTTTGTGCTTTTCAAGAACTCAATTTTGATTCGATTTATCATGTTTTATACCAGGGGTTTCCGTACCATATCCCAGAAAAAGCAGCATTTTTTATAACTTATATATATATATATATATATATATATATATATATATATATATATATATATATATATATATATATATATATATATATATATATATATATATATATATAATATATATATATGTATTGTTTATACAGGGCAGAAAGTGTTGTTTTTGCATTTGAAGAAATGGTATTGTTTTATTTATTTTTTTAATAAACCAAGTATTTTTCAAATGAAGAAAAAAACATTCAAGTGTTACCTAAAAAGATCTGTTGCAAAGTAAAAAGTTTAATAAGTGGCTTGATATCTTTTTTTTATACATTGTATTATATTCCCTTAACTTTAAAAACGATCTCCTGAAAATAAGGTTTTTTGATACATGACGTTGTTCAAAAGAGTGAGCGACATGTCCATCGACCATCGTAAATCTTTAATTTCTAAATGAATTTTAGAAAAAAGGTTTTTTATAAAGGAAAACTAAACGTCAAAAGTTCTAAAGTTCTTGTACTTATAGCATTGATAGAAGATGTAATTTCTATGGAATCCATTCTCCATTGTGTTAGGGTTGTCACCCACTTTATCGATAGCGGTTGTCACAATCGATTTTTATTTATTTTAACGTCAAAGTGTTCAGTTTTGAGTTCAGAAATGAGGCGAGCAATTCATATTTATTTCCAGACACGTCTCCGACGCTGAGAGCATATCGGAAATGCATGACCCGATTCCCCTTCTCTGGCATTGTATTCCACCACGTCGCCTCTAATAAAATGTTACCCGGATAGCGATGGACGCGACACAATCGACATTTAACCAAATCGATTTATATAAATACAGGTTTCTTACTTCAAATTGGAAGTTTAGCAAACCAAATTGGACGCCGTATAGATTAAATTGGACATTTCACAAATTGAATTGGACGTTTTACCAAAAAAAATTGGATGTCATATTTTATTTTATAAAAATAAGTTGAAATTATTAGAAATACATATATTCATATTTGGTCATTTTTTGGATCTCAGACTTCTTCTTCTTCAAACTCTTTTCCACACCCTAATGGTGCATAGGGAACTGCATCAAACAAAAGCTGTGTTTTCTTGATCGTTAACACATGAAGGAAAGGTGATCAGCCCTGCGCTCCAGTCTACGGTAGTATTGAATAAATATTAGTGTGAAAATTCACTTATCTAAAAACTTAAATGAAATATTTTTGTCAATAAATAAAACTTAATCTCTGTTTTACTACCAATATCTCGAAATACTTCCTGGAAATATGATTAATAAATAATGAACTTTTCTCTGGATGTTGTGTAGAGATTATTAATACTAGTTCCCATAGGATATATGAGATTGTTAGATGCATCGTTTTTTGTAGGGAAATAGTAACAGACAAAATAAATAAACTCATTAATAAATTTGACAGACACTTTGTAGTAATATCTATCCATTTTTAATTCAAGTTTTACATGGTAAATATTACAACTAGTGGTATTTTCCAAGTCAAATATTTTTATTTTATTTTATTTTATTTATTTAATATATTTACAATTTTATTTAAAACATAATACATTTGAATCATTTATACATATAGAGAACTTTTATATTTCGATTCGCTGTGCCTCTCCATAAAAGAGACTGTGCTCTTGTGCTTGAAGAGGGACTTACACTCGTGGTTAAATGTTATATAAAAAAAGATATAAAAGTTTTTTTTGTATATTTTTTCAAGATATAAATGTATAGAGCTTTAATTTTTTTCTTGAGTATTTTTATCTATTTTTTTTGTATCTTTAGGAAGTTTATTGAAATGTTTGATTGCCAAATATTTGAAGTTTTGCTGAAATTGCTTGGTGTTGCATATTGGAGTAGAAAAATCGTTTGAGAATCTCGATGATAATTTTTTTGTTAAATTTAAATAGTTGTCACCCTTTAGTATTTGAAAAATTGCGGTTTTTTTATAAAACTTAAATTAAAGTATGCATTTATAGTAACTGCAGACAGTTGGTAGAATTTCATTTTAAGTACATTTTGTGAATATTGATATTCAGTGTTTGATAATGTCTTGATTGAGACGAAACGCGTCACATATAATCATTTATATGTAAATAAAAGTAGAATTATTTTCTATAACCTTGTTTAATTTTGGATGTACTATCCAAAAATGTGTTTTTTACCAAGTAAAACATACATTAAAAGTAAACATTTGTTGAGTTCAACACTCTTGAAGAATGTAAGGCTATCAAAGAAAATAGAATAGGTACTTTTTTATCGATGTATTTTGGAAATCGACATTTCGCGTCCCATCTCTAGAATCGAAGTAAGGAAGTTGGTACAAAAGTATAGTTCAAGTGAGAAAACTTGATTGTTCCGGAAATATTCGTACAATTGTATAATGGGTAAAGGAAGTGAGCTCAATACTCATATTGGATGACTGTTAAATTCTCCTTTTTGTTACCAAATGAAGAAAACAAAAGAGTGTATAAAAAAACAAGGGTAAATATGGGACATTCGTTTGATATTGCCATAACTAGACGAAAAAATTGTCACAATATTAATTTTTTATGTGTTTTTGTTAATAAAATACAACTTAGTAGACTCAAAAATTTGTGTTTGATTTAAAAATGAATACATACATAATGTATACATGGGTATTGGCACTATTCCTACAATATTTAATATAGAATACTAAATTTTGATACTTATTTTTTTTCAACCGTTATCATTATTGACAACCACACTACTCAAATTCTTGGAAGTTCTATTTATCGCTCACTCCTTTCAAGAACGTCATAAATCAAAAAACTTGATTTTTCAGGAAAACGTTTTTAAAGTTTAAAAATATAATACAATGTATTAAAAATAAATATCAAGCCATTTATTGAGCTTTTTACTGTGCAACAGATCTTTTTAGGTAAAACCTGAAGGTTTTTTCTCCATTTGAAAAATATATAGTACATTTAAAAAAACAATTAAACAATACCTTTTCTTCAAAATGCAAGAACAACACTTTCTGCCCTGTAGCGGGTAAATATTAAGTTAAAAATATGCCTCTTTTGCTGGGATATAGTACATTTTCTGGGCATTCCGAAAACATGCACAACTGAAAATTGTCAAATTTTGATTTATGACGTTCTTGAAAGGAGTGAGCGATATATCAACCAATTTTGAAACATTATTCTTGAATCTCTAGACTAATATTTAATGTTTAATGTTTCTCTAGCGATGTTCTAGTGATTCAAGAATAACGTTTTTAGAGGTGTTGAAGATACGAAAAAAAAGTTTTGTTTCAATTAATCTGTTCGATACTGTATTTATACTTTTAACATCTTGCAAATCTTGAAAATAAGCATCGTATGTTAGTTTGGGGGAGTTTCAAGCCTTTGGGCTAGAAGTTCACCATCGGTTCGGATACAGTCGAGTTTTTACGATCTCACCCTCTGAAAACTTCACAGATCGATCGCTCCCCGCCGGGGTAGGCAGAGAGATAAACGACCCCGCTGAACTTTCTAAACTGTTGGCATTACTCATGAAAATAGTTTACTGAGGAAGGAAAACGTATTGAGTTAGTTCTGAAGGGAAATAAAGATAAAACAAAATACAGGATGTGTCATTTCTTTGGTATATTTATTAAGATGTATTTTTAGAAAAAAAAAATCAAAAATTAATAATTATTTTTAACATTTTCAATGTGTACAAATTTGGTAGTTCTTCATTCAGTAGTTTTTTTTTACCTCTCAACACAGATGAAAAAAAATGCTATGATAAGTATTTGTTTTTTTACCGTTTGAGTAAAACATATCTTATAACCCTTATCCGCACCCTGTGGTGCATAGGGCACTGCATCGTATTGACGTGATGTTATCTTGATCTTTACTTATATGAAAGCTAGGCGATCACTCCTGCACTTCAGGGACCAGTCCAAGGTGATACTTAATTTGGTAAATATAAGAGTTTAAAATTACTAAATTTATTTTCACCCCCTCCTGGGAATCAAACCCGGGACCTGCAGCATGGTAGCGAAACACGCTAAGCATTATACATTATAGTTTCATAAACAAGTTAAAATATAAAACTCAAAAATATAGTTGAGTGTTATAATAGACATCTTGCATACAACAAGTTCTCAAAATGTATATTTTATTTAAGTCAAAATTTAAAGTTCTTTGGTCACTGTTGTTTTTAAGTCAGCGGTCGGGGAAATTTTGTAACCATTTTCCCAAAATATTTTTGCTCAATTCGATATAACCTCCTCCCCCCATTTTAAAAATAAGACTATCAATGTGTTTTCAAATCGAAATTGATTTAGTGAAAAAACAACGAAAAAAATTAATTAAAGGTTTGTTCTTTACAAAAAAATAATATATATACAACATTTTGAGTGTATCCAAATACTTGTCCACAAAATCTGGATTATCTCCAATTACAGGAGTCATTTTCATTTTATTTTTTGACATCTCATCAAAGATGAAGAAGAATATGGAAGTCTGGGCATTTAAGGGGCTGACGACCGTAAATGCCCAGACTTCCATATTCTTCTTCATCTTTGATGAGATGTCAAAAAATAATATGAAAATGACTCCTGTAATTGGAGATAATCCAGATTTTGTGAACAAGTATTTGGACACACTCAAAATGTTGTAAATAAATTACCTGGTCAAATTATAAGCTTAAATAATAAAAATGAAAATGGTATTTTCTGGCGTTTCTCATGTGTGTGATTATAATCCAGGATTCGGACCTCACATACTAATATAAGAGTTTCTGCTTGGTAAAAAGCTTCTTTACATCTCACCAATAGATGTCTCTAGTGAAGTTCTAGTGATTCAAGAACAAGGTTTCTAAATTGGTTCATATATAAAGAACTTCCAAGATTTGAGTAGTGTGGTTGTCAATAATGGGTAGAATTGGTGAATGTTACACGTGTGTAAAGTGATAACTTAAACCAGCCGATGACGGTCGTCAGCTCCGTAAATGCCCAGACTTCCATATTCTTCTTCATCTTTGATGAGATGTCAAAAAATAATAATAATATATAGATAACAAACAATATTCAAGGCGTATATATTAAAAGTAAGCAAGAAGACTTAAAGGTGTAGAAGAATCCCGCTTCGGAAAACTCCTTCGGACACATGGAACAGATCAATATCCAAGTTACATGAACACAGTACATAAGTATGTAACAGACAAACAAAATAAAATTCTCAAATTGGATCAAATGAAAATTCCGGTTTTCAGGCTTCCTTTTCAGTTTTTGGAGAAATGATATTGCTTTATGTTTGATACAATTATGTTCTTCGAAATTGGGACTTTTCGATGTAAGAGCAATTTGAATAGTCTTCAGCGTTAAATCGATTTCTGAATTGCTTGAGTTTGTAAAAATACTACCACGTTTGTGAAACTAGAAAAATTTCCTTATAAAATTCATTTTTAACCCATTTGGGATAATTTACCCCGTATTATTTTTTGACATCTCATCAAAGATGAAGAAGAATATGGAAGTCTGGGTATTAACGGGGCTGACGACTGTCATAGACTGGTTTAAGTGATCACTTGAGCAATTCTACCCATTATTGACAACCACACTACTCAAATTCTTTGAAGTTCTATATATTTGTCCCCCTCCGCAGTGTAATGGTCAGTACGCTCGGCTGCCGTTCTAGAGGTCCCGGGTTCGATTCCCAGGGGGGTAAAATAAATATAAGTGATTTTTTCACTCAAATATTTATTCAATATTAACCTGGACTGGTACCTGAAGCGGAGGGCTGATCACCTTTCCTTCATGTGTTTACGATCAAGATAACACTGCGTTTATATAAAGCAGTGCCCTATGCCCCATTGGGGTGTGGATAAGGGTTTGAATTGAATTGAAAATATACGAAACAATTTTGAAACATAATTATTGGATCACTACAGCTTCACAAGAGACATCTATTGGTGAGATGAAAAGTATTTAGCAAGTATTTTGACACACTCAAAATGCTGTAGAATGATGATCACTTAAACCAACCTATTCCCACATCCATACCCAGACAACAATATTCTTAGACTCCATACTCCATACATCCATACTCAGACATCATTAACTAATGAACAAACCAACCTTATGTCTTCACTACTGCTAAAAATATTTAAATAGACTATTATTGTACATCATCTCTCTCTTTCTATGTTAATGATAAAGTAATAATTACATCTACATAAATAAATTCTTAAAAATAATATTACCAACAATTGTATTAAGCTTTAAAATATTAATTCCCTAAAATATTGCCATGTCAATAAATTCTTCCTTTCCCAGAAAATAAATATAAGGGTACATACCTACATCCCCCATTAGCTACTGTTGTCTCCCATAAATTATTGCTGCACGTGTTAAAACTGTCACTTAGAATTGTATAGCTTCATAAGGACCGTTATCCATTTGATCTTCACATTCATTTGATAATGCCCTAACAAGGCGAAACAATTGTCACAATCTATTTTTTTTTTGTGTTTTTGTTAATAAAATACAACTTTGTAGACTCCAAAAATCTGTGTTTTGATTTAAAATTAATACATAAATTAAAATGGAGTTCTACAAATTAAACGCCAAATCAATAAATAATATTCTTCTTCATCTAATTTGAGATATCAATATTATTTTTTAAGGAAAATAGCACTTATCCTGTTTTTGATCTCACGCCCTGAAATCCGTTCCCGTCGTATCTTATTATTTGAATCATCGGTAACTCCATAATTCCATAAGAGCTCTGCACAATTCTGGCTACTGGGGAGAAACTAATAACAAAATCACTCTATGAAATAAATATTACATACAATACTGTCATGTCCTGTAAAAATCCACCCGAACAGGTTATTAATATCGACAAGAAGACTGTGAAATATTTAAGAAAAAAAAAACTAGTCGAAGCTCCAGCGAGAATTTCACACTGTATAGGTAGATGTTTATGAACAACATTTTGAGTGTGTCTAAATACTTGTTGACAAATCTGGATTTCTCTACGTTTTTATTTTGTTTTTTTATTTTTATTTTTTTTATTTGGGTTAGCAACAGCAACATATGTAATTTTTTTTAATTTTAAACCCTTATCCGCACCCCAATGATGCATAGGGCACTGTCATATAAACACAGTGTTATCTTGATCGTTTACACATGAAGGAAAGGTGATCAGGCCTCCGCTTCAGGTACTAGTCCATGGTAGTATTGAATAAATATCACAGTGAATAAATCATTTATATTTATTTTACCCCCCTTGGGAATCGAATCCGGGACCTCCAGAACGGTAGCCGAGCGTGCTGACCATTACACTACGGAGGCGGACAAAATACAAAACAATAAAAAAATATACATTAAACAAGCCAATTATATAAATATATGTATATATATATATATATATATATATATATATATATATATATATATATATATATATATATATATATATATATATATATATATATATATATATATATATATATATATATATATATATATATATATATATATATATATATATATATATATATATATATATATATATATATATATATATATATATATATATATATATATATATATATATATATATATATATATATATATATATATATATATATATATATATATATATTATTTTTTATTATTATTATTATTATTTTATTTTTTTTGACATCTCATCAATGATTAAGAAGAATATGGAAGTCTGGGCATTTACGAAGCTGACGACCGTCATAGGCTGGTTTAAGTGATCACTTTACCAATTCTACCATTATTGACAACCACGCTACTTAAATTCTTGGAAGTTCTATATATATGAATCAATTTTGAAACCTTGTTCTTGAATCACTAGAACTTCACTAGAGACATCTATTGGTGAGATGTAAAGAAGCTTTTTATCAAGCAGAAACTCTTATATTAGTATGTGAGGTCCGAATCCTGGATTATAATCACACATACGAGAAACGCCAGAAAATACCATTTTCATTTTTATTATTTAAGCCTATAATTTTACCAGATAATTTATTTACAACATTATGAGTGTGTCCAAGTGAACAAGTATTTGGACACACTCAAAATGTTGTAAGCGAATTAAAGTTGACCACAGAAACATAAAGATTAATAATAATAATAATAAAACCCTTATCCGCACCCCAATGGTGCATAGGGCACTGTGTCATATAAACGCAGTGTTATCATGATCGTTTTACTTATGAAGGAAAGGTGATCAGTCCTCCGCTTCAGGTACCAGTCCATGGTAATATTGAATAAATATTATATTGAAAAAATCACTTATATTTATTTTTACCCCCCTTGGGAATCGAACCCGGGACCTCCAGAACGGTAGCCGAGCGTGCTGACCATTACACTACGGAGGCGGACAGAACAAGTACAAAATATTTAGTGTAGATATAAAATAGTTAGTACAAAATATTTAGTGTAGATCTAGCAAATGAACACGTATTTATGAGAGAAAATGTGCATGTGTGAAGTGTGTAAGAGGGAGTGTGTATGTGTGTGTGTGTGTGTGTGTGTGTGATGTTGATTCTAGTAGGGACATACATACAATGCTGAGAAGCATAGTGTTTAAAGATCCTGAGAGGACAATATGGTCACCATTCAACTTTTCAACACAGATTTTCACAGGGTTTAATTTATGACAAAATTAAGTCATAAATTAAACCCTGAAGAGGGCAACAGGTTGTTGCCGAAACTAGTTGGTTAATAAAAATGTGAGTGGATCAAAACACAAAGTCTTTTTATTTCTCAAAATTTATATATTAATATGATCCACAAAGTAAATGCTTTCAATATTCAAAACATAAGATTAATATAGTCGATGATACCGAATTGACCGTTGCACGGTAGTCAAACGCCCTAACCACTGGACTACGAGGTCGACCGATAAAATTCCTCGTAACATTATATTATTTTTCGTTATCGATGAGCTGGTCCTTTTTCGATAACGCGCTGTGGCTTTTTTCAAGGACAAAGAAAGGAAAAAAAAGCAGGGAAAAATGACACCAGTCATCCATCAAAAGTGACAGCGGTCAAATTTAAGAAGGAGAAAACGTCAAAATTTGGCGGGAAAAATCGTAATGGCGACCAAAATGGCCGCTTCTTCCCTAGAAATTCGCGGGAGAGTGATCCACTCAGAAGCGAAAGTGACTAGCTCCAAGTTTGTGTTAATTCAATGATAATATTTTAATGTTTTTACATCTCAACGTTCACGAAGAAGAATTTGGCAGTCTGGGTATTTACAGGGCTTACGACTCATCACTATATACAGTATATATATATATATATATATATATATATATATATATATATATATATATATATATATATATATATATATATATATGTATATATATATATATATATATATATATATATATATATATATATATATATATATATATATATATGTATATATTTATATATATATATATATATATATATATATATATATATATATATATATATATATATATATATATATATATATATATATATATTTATATATATATATATATATATATATATATATATATATATATATATATATATTTATATATTTATATATATATATAGATATATATATATATATATATATATATATATTATATATATATATATATATATATATATATATATATATATATATATATATATATATATATATATATATATATATATATATATATATATATATATATATATATATATATATATATATATATATATATATATATATATATATATATATATATATATTCTATCTTGTGACAGAGTAGTTCACAACAGCTTTCTTTGTTGGATTGATTACGTTATTCACGTGTGAGTTCGCGGTAGCATCTTTGGTAGATTTCAGTAAGATTATTTTTAAATTTACATTACCGGAATCATCCATAGATACTGTCGCGAATTTACAAATGAAATGACGTGTGAATTATATTGTTTATATATGAATATATACAAGTTCCAAATTTTGAGTGATGTTGTAGTCAATCATGGGTAGAATGGTGAATGTTCACGTATGGAACGTGATCATTTAACCAGCCCATGACAGGTTTTAAACCATGTAAATGCCCAGACTTCCATATTCTTCTTTTTTGACATGTCAAAAATTGGAATATTTTATGTTTTAATTATGTTAATTTTTATTTGTGGAGATAGTCGGCTTTGGTTTAGGGTGGCTCATATTTTGCTAGTAATATGACGTCACTTATTCTCTCTTACAAAGGGATAGCATGTCATATCATGTTTTTTTAAAAGCTTTGACGAGTAAAAAGCTCATTTTTCACTCCATTGAATCCAAATATTTATCGAAATAAGTATTCATACACGACAAAAATGTTTTATGTTAGAAAAATAATTGGTTGGGTTGATATATATGTTGAAAGCGTCAATTTGTCAACATCTTTCTTATTCAAAAATGCCAGACCTATCTTCCCATAAAAATATTTATAAAAATTTTAGATATCCCAACGTAAATGAAGAAGAATATGGAAGTCTGGGCATTTACAGGGCTTACGACCGTCAAAGGCTTGGTTTAATGATCGCTTTACATACGTGTAACATTCACAAATTCTACCTATGATTGACAACCACACTACCCAAATTTTTGGAAGTTCTGTATATGTTTATGATCCAATTTCAATACATTGTATGTATTTAAATCACTAGAATTTTCACTATACAGATAGTGTCCATATATAGATAGATCGGCTGTCCAAACTTAAAACACAAAAGGGACATTTTTTTGTAGTACGTTTTTTTTTTGCATTTTTGGACTAAGTAGAATCTGCTTAGTCCAAAAATTTAAAAAAAACGTACTACAATAAATGTCCCTTACTGTATTTTAAGTTTGGACAGCCGTATTGGTGAGATAAAAAAGTCTTGAGCTGAAACTATTTTATTTGTATGTGAGGTCCAAATCCTTGATTATAATCACATACATGAGAAACGCCAGAAAAGATCTTCATTATTTTAGCTTATAATTTTTTACAAAAAATTCAATTTCATACTAATTCTGTGAGCCTAAGTGGCTCAATATTTTAGATTTTGACGTCTAAAAAAGATGAAGAAGAACATAGATATCTGGGTATTTAGAGGGGTTATGATAGGCTGGTCAACTAATCATTTTACACACGCGCAATATTCACCATTTACCCAAGATTGACATTTACACCACTCAATTTTTCGGAACTCCTAGATATAGTGATCAATATTATGACACAGTTCATGTGAGTTCACAATAGTTATCTACGTTCGATTGGAAAAAGCTTTCATTTAGCAGAGACCCTTTTTTTGTACGTGAAACAAACTATAAAAATTACCCTCAAGTGGAGATAACTCAAATTTGTGAACAAGTATTTGGACGCACAAAAAATGTTGTAAGCAATTTTTTTTTAAATGTGCAACAAAGAGTCTGCAAAAAAATATTTGAAAATTATTTTAAAATAAAAATTACTTAGTAAATTACACTTTTTCTTAAAGTATTTTTGGACACGTGTTTCAATGTATTCCGCATCATACGGTATTTAAAAATGATGCGGAATGCAATGAAACAGATGTAATAATTAATTTTAAGATACAGTGGAATTTACTAAGTGAAATTTAAATAAAAAAATCAGTTTTTTAAGGGTTGATTTCAGGATACTTATTTGCCAATTTCTTCAAAATATCGTAGTATGAAAATAAATCATTTTTGAACGGCGAATTTTTTGTAATATTTCTCGTTCGGACAGTTTCAAAATGTGCTTTTTTTAATGGTTCATAGTTAATTTTTCTTCAAATTACTTTTGCGAATTATTGCGGGGTCACCAAGGCCGGAAGGAGCGGGGAGGGGGTAATAGCCCGGAAGGGAGACGGAACAAATTTACGGAACCAATTATTTTTATAGAGATCGTGACTTCTTGGTAATTTGGTACAAGGGTGTTGGTGCATACGATGATAAAATGGCTTCAAAATAACATTTTTTCTTCTTATTTTGAGTTTGAGATATCGCTCACTCCTTTCAACAACGTCATAAATCAAAAAACCTTATTTTTCCGGAGAACGTTTTTCAAGTTTTAAAATATAATAAAATGTATTAAAAATAAATATCAAGCCACTTATTGATCTTTTTATTATGCAACAGATCTTTAAAGATAAAACCTGAATGTTTTTTCTCCATTTGAAAAATATTAAGTTTATTTAAAAAAAAAATAAACAATACCTTTTCTTCAAAATGCAAAAACAGCATTTTCTGCCCTGTAGCGGGTAAATATTAAGTTTAAAATATGCTTCTTTTGCTGGGATATAGTACATTTTCTGGCCCAAATCAAAATTCAAGATTTTTTAATTATGACGTTCTTGAAAGGAGTGAGCGATATGTTGGCGTTGAATTGCATTGACAAACCTTTAACCTTCCCTTCCATACATATCAATGTATTTACTACAACTCACCTTGTAAAATGAGAATATCAATATAAAATATTATAGATACTGGGTTAGAATTTTTGTATTCCTCCATAATATGTATTATATGTTTATAAAATAAAACAACTTTATTTAAACACTTTTTATTGGTACATTTATTTCAACCGGTTTCGACAAGAACCTTGTCATCCTCAGGGCTTATGTACTAATTATAAATCATTGAAATACTCATAGTCAGGTTATAGTTAATTACCTTTCCCTTATTTATATTTAATTCCTTTTGTGGAAGTTTTTGGTTTCGTTTTTGAGTCTACTCAGTTGTATTTTATTAAAAAAAAAAACGCATAAAAATTAATACTGTGAAAATTATATTATTTTTTTGACATCTCATCAAAGATGAAGAAGAAAATGGAAGTCTGGGCATTTACGGGGCTGACGACCGTCAGAGGCTAGTTTAAGTGATCACTTTGCACACGTGTAACATATATATATAGAACTTCCAAGAATTCGAGTGGTGTGGTTGTCAATAATGGGTAGAATTGGTGAATGTTACAATGAATTTTGTGTAAAGTGATCACTTAAACCAGCCTATGACGGTCGTCAGCCCCGTAAGTGCCCAGACTTTCATATTCTTCTTCATCTTTGATGAGATGTCAAAAATAATATGAAAATAACTCCTGTAATTGGAGATAATCCAGATTTTGTGAACAAGTATTTGGACACACTCAAAATGTTGTAAATTGTTTCGGCTAGTTGTTACATTTTTAAGGACATATTAATTTATATATATTTTTTTAAAATAAAATTCAACTTAGTATACTCAAAAAATCTGTGTTTGATTTAAAAATTAATACAAAAAAGTCAATTTAATATCAATTTAAATATTTCCGTAATTTTGAATAACGTTTTTCGTAAATAATAATAGCTTAAAAGATGAAAGTTCTCAGATAAGTTTGAATATAATTAAGTTTATGTTTTGGTTTATTGCGCGAGAAACGTCTCACTTTATGCCGCTGAAGGCTTCTCGGCCGTAATTATACAGACTTTATCCTGAAATCAGGGAATTAAGACAAGTGTAAATATATTCATGGAAGTATTATTATTACTCCAAATAAGGGATGAATTTTTGGCGCGATTTGAGGCGAATTTTGACGTCACTAGGGTGACCATACTTACCGAAATATTTGTTCATTTAAACTTTATGAACAGAAAAGAACTAGGCACATTGGTGGGCTTATTGCTTAAAAGCAATATGACTATTTGTTTGACATTGATTACCTAAGTTTGTTTCAATTTTTAATGTTGTTAAAATTATTCATAAAAAAACAGATCTAAGTACCTTATTCTTATAAACGTATAACTCATAAAATACTTATTTGATATTTTTTTTCATTTTGATTTTTTTAATTTTTTTTATTTTCCCATCAGCGTCATAGGCTAGTTTAAGTGATCAATTTACACACGTGTAACATTCACCAATTCTAAAACATTGTTCTTGAATTGATTCTTGAATTGTTGACAATAGATGTCTCTAGTGAAGTTTTAGTGATTCAAGAACAATGATTCAAAATTGGTTCATATATATAGAACTTCCAAGAATTTAAGTAATGTGGTTGTGAAGTGGTCACTTAGACCAGCCTATGACGGTTGTCAGCCCCGTAAATGCCCAAACTTCCATATTCTTCTTCATCTTTGATGAGATGTCAAAAAAATAATAGCCAAATCAATTAATGAAATATCACATTCTTCTTAAATTAACGAGTTATAACATCGCAAGGAAACGTATTTTAAAATAAAAAAAAACAAATGTTTAAAAATACGTTGATAGTTACGAAATACAATTAAAACAAATCATATTTATAGTGACAGTTGGTAGAATTCCATATTGAATTTTTGGGTAATATATCCAAAATAAAACATAGTTTGTAGGATTTAATTCTACATTGATTTAATGTGTATCTTAATACGTGACGCGTTTCGTCTTCTTAGGACATTATCAAACACCCAGTGTTTGATAATGTCCTAAGAAGACGAAACGCGTCACGTAGTAACATATACATAAATAAATGAAATATTCAATCCAATTACCCTTGTTTAATTTTGGATATAATACCCAACAATATAATAAATATGCCAATAGTTACGAAATACAATAAAAACACATCTTCCGGAAGAAAAGTCGAAAATTTTCCCTATATTTTCTCAACTTGGAGCCGTATCATGCGCGCAGTAAAAAATAACTGGTAATTACGAACGCAGTAAAAAATACGTAGTTCTCCCATACAGCCTTCGAGCGCCTGAAAATGCACCAATTACGTTTAATTACCACTGATAAAATCACCCTGGAGGCTAAACAAGGCTTCAACAAAAGTGAAAAACGACGGCGAGCTTCCGACGCCGGCGCTACGCGGCGTCCATTACGACGATCGGCGTCGGTATTTTTTAAATACTGAGGTTTTATGTTAATTCGCTTGTGTGCCGAAACAATTAGAGGTATTTTGTAAATTAAACTGTTTAATTCGTAATAAGCCTATGTAGAAATTACGTCTGCTTTCAAATTGTTGATTTTTTAACAAAGGCGGCTCGCAAAGGGAGATTGAAATTCCCCATACGTGAATTTTAATCCCATAACTTTAGTATTATAAGAGCTTCTTCTTACCTTTATCCGCACTAAATGGTGCATAGGGCACTGGCATCGTAATGATGTAGAGTTCGGTAGTGTAAAGGCAAAGGGGTATGTCTGTCTCAGACTAAATTTTACAGGAGAGAAAAAACAAACTAGGAAAATTAAATAACTAATTTGTTTTATGTATTTTAATATTTACATATCTTAATAAAACTAGAGAAGTACTGCTACTACAGCTGTATCCTTGCCAGATTATGGAATACAACATTTTAGACATTTTGTGGAACAAACTTAGAAAATGAATAAATTGACAGATATACCCCTTTGCCATTACACTACCGTGTTATCTTGTTCCTTACTTGCATAACGGCAAGAGAATCACTCCAGCACTTCAGGGATCCTTATCCACACCCAATGGTGCATAGGGCACTGCATCATATTGACGCACTGTTCCTTGATCCTTGCTTACATAAACTCAATGTGATCAATCCTGCACTTCAGGGATCCTTTTCTTCACCCAATGGTGCATAGGGCTCAGCATCGTAATGACTCAGATCTTGATTGTTACTTACATCAGGGCAAGGTGATCACTCCTGCACTTCAGGAACCAGTCCAGGGTAGTGTTAAATAAATACAAATACACATTTAATGATAATAATAATAAAAATAAAAACAATAACTTTTTATTCCAGCTTGACTAACTAGTGAGTGCAACATTTAGTCAGCCATATATGTTTTACAACATTTTTTTATAAAATTAAATTAAAATTACAATAATAAAGAAATAAAAAATGAAGAAAAGAAAAGAACATACTTATATAAATACACTCTTGGAAAGCGTACACGGGATCTCCAGCATGTTACCCTAGAGCCTAAACCACTGTTAATCACTTAACTATGAAGGTGCAACACTACAGACTATTATATTCTTTGGATGACCTGACGAGGGAATAGCTATTCCGAAACTGATAGTCTTAAAGTAGTATTTTTAAGTTGTATTATACAAAGAAAATCTCATTTCAAACCCTTATCCGCACCCCGATGATGCATAGGGCACTGCATCATATAAACGCAGTGTTATCTTGATCGTTAACACATGAAAGAAAGGTGCCAGTGCTCCGCTTCAAGTACGAGCCTAGGGTAATATATAGTGAAAAAATATTAAAGTGAAAAAATCGCTTATATTTATTTGACCCCCGTAGGAATCGAACCCGGGACCTCCAGAATGGTAGCCGAGTGTGCTGACCATTACACTACGGAGGCGGACATTACAAAGTAAAAGATACATGACAAGAAGAGTATAATAAATAAGCGATCAAGTGCCCTTTGCACCATCTAGAAGTGGAAAGAGGTTCAATAAGATGAAGAAAATAGTAAGGATAGGTTAGGTTAGGTTAGGCGTGGTAATGCTAGGTTAGGTGAAGTTTAGTTTATATAATAAAACTCTTTAGTGTGGAAATATTTACTTGACGCTATGTTTACAGTTAAACCTTAAACTGAACACCGAACAATAGATGTAACAATGAAAGCTATTGATTTAAGGTAGTTATAAAATGATAGTTTGTTTTAAACTCTCGGTATGATTAAACCGTTCGTTGTAAGGGAAGAGCCGAGCACATTCTAATTACTAATTAGCTGTACAAGAAGAGGTAAATTGCAATTTGAATGTACCCGCGGAAGCGGAGAAACTCGGCTGGAACGAAAAGTTGAATTGGAAAAATTAAGACGCAATTTGCCGCTAAGAATATTCCTTAAAGGGAGTTCCTACCGATCAATAAAGTATTGTGTTGTATTTATAGATTTGACGTTAAATTTGTTGAACTCCATTTTGATTTACATTAAACCGACTAACTAACCGTCTCGCCGCTCCACCGAAGGAGTAGGCAGAAAGAATCGAACGCCACAACACTCTGTCTTTGCAAACATTCTTCGCCTTTTCCACATTCATGCATCTCGTCATACATATCCGACGATTATTATGACTCCTGACCCGGCCGCTTTCAAGTATTTGACATTTGGTTTTCAGAGTCTTCTAGACAGTAGTTTGGTAATGCTATAACAAGGTGAAATTTTTTGTGGTTTTTCATAATAATATACAGTTTAGTGAACTCGACTGTAAAACTGCAAACTAAAATCAGTATTTGATTTTAATATTTAAAATATATTTGTATTTTATGTTCAAGAATGTTTATTTTATTTATTTTTATCAATTGATGTATCTTTTTTGACATCTCAACAAAGATGATGAAGAATATAAAAGCCTGGGTACATTTACAAGGCTCATGTTTGTCATTTGTCCGCCTCCGTAGTGTAATGGGCAGCACGCTCAGCTACCGTTCTGGAGGTCCCGGGTTCGATTCCCAAGGGGGGTAAAATAAATATAAGTGATTTTTTCACTGTAATAATTATTTAATATTACCCTGGACTGGTACCTGAAGCGGAGGGCTGATCACCTAACCTTCATGTGTAAACGATCAAAATAACACTGCGTTTAAATGACGCAGTGCCCTATGCACTATTGGGTACACGGATAAGGGTTTTATTATTATTTTATTTATGTTTTCCATTGGTTGGTTTAAGTGATCGCTTTATACACGTGTTCATTTACCACTCTACCCATGGTTGATGACCATATTACTAAAGTTTTAGAATTCCTGCATCTTATGAGGCTGTACATATGAGCTCACAACAAAAAAATCTTTTATTGAGCAGAGTTTTTTTTATTTGGATGCAAGATCCCAACCGGATTATATTTACTTACTGGGAAACGCCTGAAAACAAAACTATTAATCTACTTACGGGAAATTCTATGGTTGATTTGAGCACCCCTTTTAAATGTATGAAAGATCCTTAATGAATTGTCTCATTTGTTTGTGTTCGCAGCACTCGAAACCTAGTCGATGAATTGTACAATAAACATATGAATGTAAGTATAACATTTTTTTTAAAAGTTAAAAAGTAATAAGCGTTGAAATACAATGTAGAACCCGGCTTTGGACTATAAAACACACAATATTCACCCTTAGTGTAATGTGACTTAAAGCGGAATCGCAGTTAAAGGGAGGTAATTGCTACACATTTTCCAACTAGATATTTTATATTGGCTCCGTTTTATATGTGGACATTCACCAGGAAAACACCCAGGTATCTTTCACAATATTACACCAAAAAATGCACTCAAAATACCTTTTTCAAAGCAAAATAAGGCAAGAACACCAACTAGGAATTACACTGGGACACTTTTATTTGAATGCGTTTATTTTTTGATTAATATTTATATGACATTCATATTACGAAAAAGATTTTTGATTGACATCTCAACAATCAACGGTGAAAAATAATAAGGAAGTCTGGGTATTTACAGGACTTACGATTAGTGATTGGCTGGTTTAAGTTATCACTTTACACACTTTATAAAATTCTCCATTAAATCCACAATTGACAACTATCTGCAATTCCTACACAACGTTTCATTTGAATACTCGTGTTTATATGTAAACATTTTTAAACAGGTTTCTTAGTAAATGGCAGCGCCGTCTGTTACGATTAACAGAAACAAAAGCAATTTATTTTAATTTTTATATTTATAGTTCATTGTACACATAACACGCGACAATGTTATGCGCAAGTGAAAAGAATGGAACCATCCAGACTCCCCCGAATCGCACTACTTTGTTTGATTTATTTCTTTGTTTTCAATGAAAAGTCAATTTCTTTTCTCTTTTTGGTACCATGTTATTTCTTAACCATATACCGCTCATTTCTTTCAACAACGTCAAATATCAAAAATCGACAATTTTCAGTTGTACATGTTTTAGAAATGCTCAGAAAATGTACTATTTTCCAGCAAAAGCGGCATATTTTTAATATTGATCTTAATATTTACCCGCTACAGGGCAGAAAGTGTTGTTCTCGCATTTTCAAGAAAAGGTATTGCTTAATTCTTTTTTTATTAAAAAACCAAATATTTTTCAAATGGAGAAAAAACATTCAGGTTTTACCTTAAAAGATCTGTTTCACAGTAAAAAGTTCAATAAGTGGCTTGATATTTATTTTCAATAAATTTTACTATATTTTCAATATATTGTCTGTCTCCGTAGTGTAATGGTCAGCACGCTCGGCTACCGTTCTGGAGGTCCCGGGTTCGATTCCCAGGGGGGGTCAAATGAATTTAAGTGATTTTTTCACTCTTATTATTCAATATTACCCTCTTATTCATTCAATATTACCCTGGACTGGTACCTGAAGCGGAGGGCTGATCACCTTTCCTTCGTGTGTTGACGATCAAGATAATACTGTGTTTGTTTAATGCAGTGCCTTATGCACCATTGGGGTGCGGATAAGGGTTGAATTGAAATTGAATATTTTCAAACTTTAAAAATGATCCTGAAAATCGAGTTTTTTGATATTTGACATTGTTGGAAGGAGTGAGCAAATTGTCACAATATTAATTTATATATGTTTTAAAAAAATAAAATACAACTTAGTAGACGCAAAAAACAGCGTTTGATTTAAAAATTAATACTTAAATTAAAATGGAGTTCTACAAATTAAATGCCAAATCAATAAATAAATATGGAGTGTGGTCTTAAGTGTTTTATTTGGTGATCGGTCACATCTTTTGATTACCATTTGAAGGTAAGTAATGAATATGTATGGAGAAATTAAGGAATAATTTCACTTTGAATTTGAATCATTTTGCATAAAGTTTTCCGAGTATGACAAAACTTGACAAGAGTATAACTTCCTACGCGAACTATTTTTCCTTTCTTTAATTACTTTTTTATCATATCGCTCACTCCTTTCAAGAACGTCATGAATTAAAAAACCTGATTTTTCAGGAGAACGTTTTTAAAGTATAAAAATATAATACAATATATTAAAAATAAATATCAAGCCACTTATTGAACTTTTTACTATGCAAAATTTCTTTTAAGGTAAAATCTGAAGGTTTTTTCTCCATTTGAAAAATATTTACTGTATTTCAAAAAAAATAATAAAACAATACCTTTTCTTCAAGTTTTTCGATTTTTGACGTTCTTGAAAGGAGTGAGCGATTTGACAGATCAATATAAATAATATATAAATTGATAAGTCCACTGGGTTCGACTAAGCACAGGTAAGCAGTGGAATCGATTGAATCCAGCGGAGAAGAAAGTTTTTAATATCATTCCGAAAGTTTTTTATCAAATCTTGAAACTGAACAAGTAAAAAACAGATTTCAAATTCTTCTAGCTTTTATTAAATTTGGTCCCATTTTCTAAACTTGTAATATTTGAGCTTCTTTAAAATGGAAATTTAATATTAAAACAGGGTTAAATCCAGACCCTTGATATAAAGGAAATTGTTTAATAGACTTTTCGATGAAGTTTTAAAAAAAAAACATAATTGTTGTGAAAAATGTTTTTTTTTTATCAAACGGTATTTATTTATTTTATTTTATTTTTTTCAAAATACATTACATACATAAGTAATATATACATATAATATTCCTGATGAGTAATTTCTATTTCCCATTTTGGGACATGGGATGAAGGTTAACAAGACTGGAACACAAATAATAAAGTAAAAATAACCAAAACTAATACATGGCAAAATATATAAACAATATACAGGTATAAAAAATAGGCATAAGAAGCATATATAAAAGAAATATATGAGAAAAACATTTAAGTTTATTTAACATATATAACAAGTATTTTTTAATTATTTTTAAATCTCAATAAAGACGATGAAAAATATGGTCTGGGTATTCATATAGGGTATTATACAGGGCTAAAGACTCGACATTAGCTGACTTAAGTGATCAATTTATGCACTGTTACATTCATCATTCCACCCATAATTGACAACCGCGCTACTTAAATTCTTGTAACTTCTATATTTATCGAACCTTCTTTATATATATTAAATGTTTTTTTTTTATATTATATGAAATAAAAAAATAGAAGATATCAAAATTCTTTAGAAAAAAATAATGCCCATTATATGTATTTTATGTCTCCAAAATAAATTTATAAGAGAAAAGAAAAAAAACCTATTTATACTATCAATCAAATAAAACAATAAACCTTGAGTGTAAGTCCCTCTCCAATCACAAGAGCTCAGTCCCTTATTCGGAGAGGCACAGCGAAACTAAAATTATGACATAATATTTAATTAAAATGAAACACAGTTTCAAAATCACCAAACATATTTTATTATAACTTAATTATAATGTCTACCGGATTCGAAGCTAAC
>NW_028281223.1:0-28260 GCF_059751285.1 Brachycentrus maculatus
TCCAAAGATTCAATTCAGGACCAGTTTGAGCAATGACGTTATTTGCATGTTATTTAATGTCATAACGAGATAAGAGAATATCCTGAATAATAATGCGAGTATAAATAAATTACAGCTTAGAAATGATAATAGTATTATTAACTGCCAATAGCAATAGCATTATTGAGTCACTATGAATAACGATAGGAACTTGATCCTAGCAAGTAATCATTTAATCAACTCTTAGTCATGGCCATAACAATGATGAGGAAGACACATACTACCATTAGTACATTCGTCTGTATTTGGCGAATGTGGCCTTAACCACTCAAGCCAAGAAGCTCATCGAAGAAAAAAACGATTTGATTCTCAAACTACAAAGGTATGAGGGAGATAGGGAAGGGCTCAAAGCAACGGATCACAATGGCGAAAACCCTTTGGGCTTGCATGATGCAAAGCTGAACAGTAATGAAGGGGGTCGGAGGTTTAGGAGGACTGCTCACGAGATATCTCGATTTTACTAGTGTTTAGGGTAGCAATGTGGGAAGTCTTATGGTTCCTAAGGTAGCCTCCACCAGCACTATAAACTCAAACACCCTGAACTATACGAAAAGCTCAGCATCTATAAATAAAAAACAGCCAACGAGCAACCTTTCGAGTCGAAACTGAACGAGAAAGAGGGGAACCTTTCAAAATAGATCATCAAATGCTCGAAGTTAGCTGAGCCATCCGCAAGCAAAAGCATAACCGTTCATAACAAGAAAAGTGTTAATAAATAAAACTGATAAATTATAAGCCTGTTATTGATTTACACTTAACTTATTGCTAAATTGTTAATGAATTATTGGCAACTTAGCTGCTGACATATAGTAAATATATTTTAAGCCGATATAAAAACCCTGCGTGCATTATTTATATGTAATTAGTACGCAAATAAAATAATAAGAACGAAACACGCGTGGAATCAGCTGAAAAAGCCAAGTCATTAGCCACATCCATCGAAATCAAAATTATCAGAGCCCTCTCCAGTTAAGAATTAGTCCTGCCTGAGTAACAAGTATCTTATTGCAATACTTCAGAAAGCATTTTCTATTTCCCCTTCAGAACGGTCTCCATTCAAACAGGCCATGGAAAATGCAAATGAGCTGTCTAATAAGCTCAGCCGAATACGCGAAGAGAAGACTGCAATCATGCGAAAACTAAATGCAATCCAGAAATAGTAGCATAAAGTGCGACTAATAGCATCCTCATCGCAGACCGCCCCTCAGAAAGTCTATCGATCCGAAATGAGTTCTCAAGACCGAAAAAAGATTCGAGAAATCAACTAGAGTTATATGAAGAAACAAGCCGAACTGCAAAATAGGCTGAAAAAGCTTGATGACAAGAACAAGAGGCTGAAGTAGTCCTCTCAATAAATTGAATAAAACCAAAGGACCAAGAAGAATTAAGCAAAGAAACAATAAATATAAAAAAGACTCAAAGAGCTCGCAAACAAAAAAGAAGAAAGAGTATAGCAGTTGGAGTAATCCTCAAAAGTGTTATTCAGAGTGCAGAAGGATCCAAAATTGTATGAATAATGGGAAAAAAGTTTTAACGCTCATGTGCAAGATGAGCAACAGGCAAAAATTAAAAGCTGTAAAGAGAAGAAGATGGAGTATGTCAGGGCCAATAGCGTCCATACAGAGGAACATCAGAAAAAGTATAAATAAATACTGTCTCAGAACAAAGAAATCATAAAACTGAAAAACATCGAAGAGAGGAGAGTTCAAAGCGGTATTGAAGCATCGGAGAACGACTCGCAAAAATATTCCAAGTTTTATGAGAAAATCGTCCTGGAACAGAACAAAATAAAAAGAATGAAGTAATAAAAGAGGGGAGCTATCCAAAAACTATTGCAAAGAAGGAAACAGTACAGCGACAATGTTAAAATTAGTTTTATTCCCAAACTCAAAGCTGCACCATAATAAGATGAACATTAAAAAGAGGAAGAGCATAGATAAAAAAAGAGAGCCTTGAATCCTTAATAAACCCGGAAGATGGGGCTGAACAACCTGCAGATTAGCAAGTAGTTAGCAGACAAATTGAAGCATCGGCATTACACCGATCACGAGATTCTCTACCCGACAGAGCAAACTCGGGTAAAAAAATATGAAAACTATTTGCCGACACATGCTAGCACAAATGGGGAATCCCCACGCATCAAATCAGAAGTCTCGTTCAACCGCGAAATAAAGTAGGCGAAGACGATCATGAAACGCAGTGACTACAGCCAACTGGATAAAATCGAAAGAGTGCGCATCATCGCATCCAAAATGGATGCCAATCTGACCAATGCGCACCGTGGCAATAAGACAGAGAACTTAATTAAGAAAATTGCTGCAAAGATGTAAATATTATCAACTATCTAATGATGATTCACTGGGCAGATGATGTGTTCTTAATACTATTGATGTATTGCCTATATTACAACAAATACAATATATAGAGTGTGCAATGAATGAATGAAACAAAATTATTTAATCTTTGCTTATAAATCTTATGAGACAACAATCTGCCTGTCAGCAGATCAGTTGTCGATATTTTTATCTTTATTGATCACTAAGGCCGGAGCCCCTTCCAATTCTTAAAATAGTTTGCAATTGCATAATTTAGAGTAGAGAATACATTCATTAGACAATATTGTAGATAAATGGTCCATAAAATGTCACAACTTCTTTTTAGTTTTAAAAGGTGAAAGATTCGGCTGAAAATTATCCTTCGCGAACATTATTATAGCATGCGCATTTGCGTTGTGATACACTACCTTGTGCCCTTTTTTCTGGGGTTTGATATATAAAAATTGCAATTTGAGGAGCATCCTTTTCCAGAGAACTCTGCCTGGACTGTACAGCGATATCGGAACACCCTTGGCAGCAGAACCTCCCTCTAGCGAGGCAGTAATTCCTGGAAGCCATACATATAGGTCGATTTCTTCGACTGCATAGAAATCCAGTGTTCTTTTTTGGAGAATCAATGAAAAACATTTCCAAGGCTCGAGTTCCTTATTGCACTCCTTCCTAAATGTATCTGAGACTTTCCCATAAGCGACTCCTTTAATATCTTTCATTTTATCTATACTATAAATGATGTGTACATGACTGGAACTTGCCACTTTTAATTTTTTCCTCGTCGCTGCCCCATTTGATGAGCTTACCACTGTGCTAGATTTGAACAAACTTCTCCTCCCCTCCATCGCTGCTGAAATGCCGTTTCATAAAGTATTGCCCAGAGTAGCACAGTTTCAAAAACTTAAATTTTAGATAAATATTACTTTCTGTACTTTCAGAGTGGATGATGCAATAGGCCTCTACCCTTTTTTTGACTTTAGTTCACCGTTAGGCAACTGAGTGAAGGTCACTTTTGAAGCAGTATGCATTTGGCTGGTTTGTTTGTTCTGTTGTTATCGTCCACTGTTTTATTATTATTTTGCTGATGGTTTATTTGTTGTTGGAGGCTGTTTTTGTGTGTTTGGTGATTAATGTGAAGGCCCATAACTATCTTTATCATTGATTGGCAATGGCTTACTTTAGGCAGTGATGCCTTTTTATTATATATTCGATTTCTCCTTTATGTTTTCGGCCTTCGATAAGTTTGGTTGTGATTGCAAACCTGATGGGCCTAACTGGATTTCGTCGTCTTAAATTTTGGCAAATGTAATCCTTTGATTTTCGTTGAAATGCAAGTTTGGCTCAACTTTATGGTTGGCAGTAATTCCATTATTATTCATTTTGGAGTATTCAGTGAATTGCTATGAACGGCCATCATTTCCATTTTGCTCATAATGCTCCTTTTATGCTAAATTGGACTTACTTATTTCATAATGTTTCTTTGATTTTGACTTCGACTTTGATGTGCCCCGATAGTCACTCTTTATCGGAATATGCACCCCTTTGCCGTATCTCTCACGATTTTTATATGGCAAGTCGCTATCGTTGTGGAGGATGTCACTATTGTTGTATGACAGATTCGATTAGCCCAGGTTAAACTAGGTGGGTTTGCGAGGAGAATTAATTTGAGGCATTTCTATCCTTTGTACAGTGAGCACTTTTTGTATCTTATTATTCTTAGTTTAAGGCTGCAGTTTCTTTTGATTTGGATTCTTCGCGGAATCCTCATCGTTCTGTCGAATTTGTTTTTACTAAAAATGGCTTTGATGCTTAATATGTCCGATTTGTGCACCCTATTGTGATTGGTCACATTATGTTAGAGGCGATTCGTTATTTCGAATGCGATGACCGCTGGGAAATATGTTCTGTTTTTTGACGTGAGCTATGTACGGGTTAAGTTGGCTGTTCCGAACATCTGTCTGTCTGGCTTTGGGAGAAGCCACCTCATCGTATTCGTAGCTACTGTGATGGCCGAGTTCGCCTTCGTACTACTAAATTCCTGCGATATATTTATTATTGCGAATATTGCTTTTGATAGGTTTTTTCCTTTAATTGCTGAGGGAACTGTGCTAATTGTCTTCGTATCTTTTGTCATTGAATACCCTGCGATTATTTTGAGCATGGTGCCGAGTTAGCACATTCATGAAAAACCTCATCGCAAATTTCCTAATTGAAAGAATAAATACGTTCAGTCTCTCTTTATACTAAGCAGTCGTCGAGGCCAGGAACTTACTCAGCATGCCTGATGATGCTTGGAAGACTGTGAGTGCAATTTGTGCATTCTTGTTGCTCTCATAGGATTAGAGGAGCTGCAGAGTCTTTACGAGGGAACTGTTTTGTTATATGTTCTCTGCCAACCTACCATTCTATTTAGTATTGAACATATGGGCCTTCAGTTTTATTCGCAAGGTCTTGCAGAGCCATGTGTTATCCCTGTCGGTTCTCGATGCACGCATTTGCTGTTCGAGTTCATAGAAAACAGTAAAAAGGCGGGCTGTAGCATTAAGTTTGGTATCATAATTCCGAAAAAGAGTCTCTTCGGCCACTCCATGCAGCTACTGGTGGGCCATGAGTGCCTTCAGCTCCATCCGATATTGGGTCTATTCTGGCTTTCCTTTGTACAGATAAATCAGGTATCTGCATGCCGCAACACTGATCACAGCTTTATTGCTCGCACGCGCCATTTGATAGCACTGAGATACAATTTGCCTGGCTAAATCAGGTTTCTTCAACTGTTGGAACATTATGGCAAGCGCGAGCAAGCACATCGCTTCTGCTTGTATTTCAGATGAACAGTCCTCCTCGATTTGGGCGATTAAATCCAAGATGCTGTTGAACCCGATGAGCATTCGGATTGCTGAATTAGACAATAGTTACCAACTGCATATAAAATTTTCATTGACTAACTGTGGGGCACATTGGCATAGTTCTGCATTATGATCAACACAGCCGCATTGCTATGTTAGAGTATGAGCTCGGTACTGTTGGCAGACAGATATATGAGAATGTATGCCATATGAACCTATTTAATGATATCCATACTTTGACTGACACTATTGCGTGCTATATGCCCATTCCAATTCCCAACACTTGTGAATTATGGTTACGTGATATTGCAAACAATTTACTAGAAACTTGGTCCAATAACTCTTTTGCGCTCTGGTACTCACATAGCTATATGTGCATAATCGAGAGGATAGTTTCGGTGGCTAAGCGAGTGTATTAGGAAATTGGTTCATGTGTAAGCTTCGAACGTAGTGCACACATTTCGGTATGTATGTTAGACTTGTTCAGATGCATGGTTTGTTATGTCGGTTGTTATTTAATTTGAAATGAAATCTAATGTCTGCATTTATTCAATATATCAGTATTCATCCTCTATTCAATATGTGCCAGCATTAAAATATGTCAGTACTCATCATTGAAAAACACACAGCTCAGAGCATCCAGCAGTTCTTACTTCAGCCTTGATTCACCGGGCTGGCTAAATCTCAAGTGCATTGAAGCTTTGCCGTTCATAAAGCATTGCATTTTTAATAGGAATGTGTCTTAGGATCTCGGATATTTGAACATCAGCCCGAACCACAGTTTCTTGCTGTCTCTTTGGTCGATCTGCATATATTTATAATTACATCGATAAATGGAAGCAATAAGCGAATGTCCTCATAATTCCTCAAATGCTTGAAGTTTAAGTTTCGAGGCCTTGTGTACAATTCGCTGGTAAGTTGGCGCCAATGAGCCTCAAACTGCTCTTCATACACGAAGGCAGTCTGCATCAAGTATATCACTGGCAATGAAACCTTGATGTTTATCTTCTTCTTGGGCATGCTGTCAGTTTTGTAGCTTATTTGCAGGCTGAATGAGTTACTTTAGAAGCAGGACTTATTTATGTACACGTAAAAGCTATAGCTGCTGCTCTTTTTCAGCTATTCCTCGAAGATTGTGGATGGATCGGTGTGCACCCCAGGGCCTTGAGGGCCGTATACTATCGTATGCACATCATAAATATCGAATGTGCACTTGTTCGCGACCCTTACAGTTGCAATTGCAGGGTGAAGAAAATCGTCAACTATTGTGAATTTTACTGTAATGTACAAATCGAAGCTGTCATAGACAACCGAACTCTTTTGAGTTAAACAGTTCCATAGATTCGTGTTGCTGAAACTGACAATTTTGGGCAGATACTCCCTCGCAAAGGAATCGGGGGTAAAAAGATCGTCATCCAGTTCTAAAGGGTCTGCTATCTACTCGAAGAGGCACACCTAAAGTGGGGAGTTGAAATATTATTGTTGATTGAGACTCTCGCTTTTAGGTTGACTCTCATGTCGCAATTGGTTTTTTCGAGATCCTTCGGGCTTATCAAGTCTCTCACGCGACCCGATATTTGAAAATTGGTGGCTAGACTAGATGAATGCCTCGTCGGATCCAACTTGGTTTAACTTTTGTCTCAGGGTTGCTTTCGAATTTTAAATGTTCAACAATTGCTCGTGGCTCGCATACATGTTACCCCACCCCCTCTATATTGATTACTTCTTTTCACTGTGCATCATTTTCAGTTTGAGATCTTCGCTCATTGCCAAATTTTTTGTTTGTTCTTTTGCCCTCGTGTTGTCCTTATTTTTGTTCCCAAATTAATTATTATAGTACGGAATTCGCTTGTGCTACTTCTCGTCTTGAATTTCGAGGATTGCTTCTTTGACCAGAGACTCAAGCCCTTAGATCTTTTCATTGATCTTCAGATAAAACACATCATTAGCACTGTTATGTTTCTTGTCTTTCGCGAACGCTTTATGCTCGAACTCTTATACTTTTTATAATTCCCCAAAGTTGTAGGGTTCAAACTATATTTCCATTTTGGCCGGCTTTAAAATTTCCAAGGGAGTTTTCTTTTATTCTGGTTTCAGATTTTCATGAGCCCTTTAGAAATTCTTGTACTCTTTCGAAAATTTATATTCTCGCAATTATATCGCCGGCTCAAATTATTCAAACTCTCGAAATTATCTTTAAATTTTAGGCTTTATCACGGGCTTCACATCTTCATTCGGACTTTCTAAATCTCTCATTTAATTCATCATGTTCGCGTACTCCTTTTTCATCTTTTCGAACTTTTGTAGAACATCTTTCAATCTCTAATCATCCTCAGTTTGTTCATATAAAGCACATCTCTATTAACGAATTGGAAGTAAGGATTAAGTCGACAACTTCTTTACTGACATCTATAACTTTGGCGAGTAGAGTTGTGGTTCATTTTCTCTAATACTGATTTCGCTTCGATAAAAGTTGTTAAAATTTTTGATAGGATTTTCCTCTTTCTAAGGAGGGGCTTAGAAATCAAAAAAGTTTTCGTGTTTAAACTCTTAGGGTAAGAAATTGTCGGCCTTCTTTTTCTGAGATGTAGGAACTCCAAACAAACTCCTTTTCTTTTGTTCAATTTCTTGTTATTTTTTTATCTTTTCCTATGAAAATTCGTGCTATCTTCGTTTTTATTGCTTGAGCTGATGAATGTAGCCTTGGAAATCCCTGTAGTCTACAAATGTCGGTTGCTTTTCATATTAGGCTTGCGCTTGCAGTTCTTTATAAAATGTTTAGATATTGTGGCCATGAGCCTTGCTTAAAAGGTACTGAAGTTTGACGTATCTCTCATCGAATTTAGGCATCTCGCGATCATCCGTTTTTTAGTATCGAAAACTTTTTTCTGATGCACTGAACACCTGAGAAATATCGTCTATATTCTGCGACCTGCAGAGTTGCTGGCTGATCTCTTAGGGCCTTAATATTTTGTTAACTTGACTAGAGTGATGGGAAGCATTGAAAATATCAGATATTGACTTTGATACGCTGTGAGGATTTAGATTATCAAAATTTTCCCAATCAATGCTGAATTTTTATTGATTTTCGAGATTGGCCTATTCTGCATTCTTCCCCTGAACTTATCCCTGGAATTATGTAAACACATTCATCGTTTATTGCTTATATTGGTTTATGATTTGCAAATAGATAAATTTATTTTCAGAGGTTTGAACATGTTATAATGCCGATAATCTATATTTGAATTATCGTCAAGCCAAATTGATCGGAGGAATGGAGACCCAAAAAGCAATCTAAATATTCTTATAAAAAAACAACTTGCTCAAGTCTTTGAAATGTTTCAAAATGTAGAGCAAGAAGGCTTCTCTCATGCCCAACCCAAGTAACAAAAGTATTGAAGCCCAGCTGATGGGCATCCAGAAATTTACTCTCAACCGATCGAATGCTCATGAAATAAGGTAGCACTTTCAAAGGACTGATCCGAAAACACTCAAAAGAGCCATCCAAAAACTTCAAAAAAACCAATCCCAAATCTTAAGGAAGAATGAACGAAACATTGATCAACTACTGGATCTTAATTTCTTTAAAAAGCTTTTAGAAAAGGAGAACATTAAGAACTCCTAAAACTAAGCAAAAGATGAGTCTTTCGTGGATTTAAAGGAGTCTAGGACTTGGATGGGCGCCTTGGATGAATCGAGGCAGTACGATAATGAATGGGAATTATAAAATTAACCAGGTTTTGATGTTTATGAGTGTGCGCTTGCAGATCTTGAAAGAACCTCGCTATAAATTGCCAAAATGAAGGAACTTGAAACTACGTACTTTATTGCCATAATGTAGCGCCATTAAAAAGGTGGATTTCCCTTTAGAATATTTTCAGAAATATGAATAAAAAATAAACACAATTTCTGAAAACGCGAACGATAAAAAAAAGTCAAGGCTGCCCTCAAAAGTAATGTTTCAAAGATAGGAAGGGTAAAGTGTATATCCCATTGAGCAAGAGGGCATCACATATGACAGTTTTGATTTGAAAATTATCTACGATCGCGAAAAGACTGGCTTCGAGCAAGATCGTAGCATTACAATCGTGATAAATGAAGTATTAGCCGGCAGATACCAAGTTGTGGCAGTGCTCGGACAAGCCCAGTTCTCCAAGGCTATTCAAGTGAAAGATCTTACAAACAATAAGCACTATTGTATAAAGATCATCCAAAACAACAAAGACTATTTTGATCAATCCATCGATGAAATTAAATTGCTACGCTACATAGCAGCCAATTGCAATACTGATGAGTGCAACCTCCTCAATTTCTACGACTTCTTCTATCACAAAGAGCATTTGATGATTGTGACGGAACTTCTCAAAGATAGTTTATACGAGGCGTACTAAATGCACCCAAAACACTTCGATATGAAAGCGATTCAAAGCTACTCCCGGCAGATATTGAAGGCGCTTGAGAAATTACACTCGCTGCACGTGATCCACACCGACTTGAAACCTGAGAATATTCTAATCAAATCGTATTCTAAATCTGAACTGAAGGTAATTGACGTCGGTTCAAGCATTTTCTTCCACGATCGGCTGAGCTTCTATATTCAGACGAGGAGTTACAGAGCCCCTTAGGTCATTTTAGGGTGCCCTTATGATCAAAAGATCGATATCTGGAGCTTCGGCTGCATCATCGCCTAAATTTTGAAAGGAGAAGTGCTTTTTTACAGTGAGAGCATCCCCGAACTGCTAGCCAAAATGCAAGGACTCCGTGGGCCTTGGCCTTCTTGGATGATATAAAAGGGTTCCAATGCCCCCAAATATTTTACCAAAAACCTTGTGCTTTATGAGGAGGTGCCTGAAGATGAAAGTATGGTATTTGTTATTTAGATGTTCAACAAGGGACTTTCAGAAAAGGAAAATCCACAATGCGCTTGTTCGCCCCAAAACGCACAAACCTGAAATCAAGACTCAATACTGATAATAAGTTATTGATCGATTTCCTCAGTAAATGCCTCAAGCTTGATCCCTCTGTGAGGTACAGTGCCAAGTAGGCTTTGAAACACCCTTTCCTGCAGGAAAACTATGATTGATGCTCTTCATATCTATATCTATCTCTATCTCGGTTTATATTTACATTTGGTGACACAGATCATTTCAGATCCTAATTTACATTTATATTCGAATTTATACCTTTAAAATGCAAAGAGTTGGGATAATTGGAGGGGGAATTTCAGGGCTTTGCACAGCCCTCAAACTCCAGAAAGCTAGAAAGGATGTCTAAATCCATATCTTTGAGTCCTCCTACCGAGTGGGGGGCCGAGTTTATAGTAAAGAAATCAACCATGGGGGCAAAAATTACAATTTTGACATCGGAGCGAACCTAATTGATTTCGAGACAGAAGAAACCGAAAAAACACTAGCCCATTTCGCACCACCTTCTTTCATGGCGAAACTATGTTAGTTCAAAGGGGCCTTCAAGATATTCGAGAATTAGCAACTGAGAGAAGGAGACTATTACAAGCCAAGATTCTACTATAAAACAGGGTTCACACAACTGGTCGACGAAATTGAAAGCAGTCTCGACACAAAAAAAGTGACCATCCTAAAAAACACAACCATCACAAAAATTGTTCAGAATGTCAATCATAAATTCTCAATATTCAGTTCTCCAGATGGCTAGCTATAATGCGACCAGGTGTATGTTGCCTGTCCAAATATGAAGCAAATCAAATATGAACTGCTCGAGGGGAATGAAGAAATCGCCAACGAAATATTAAGCATAAAATACACGCAGCAAATATCGGCATGCTTCATCTGTACAGCAGATATGCCATTCTTCGGCGGCATATTCTTCAAAGGCCACCCTTCGATCACATTCATCTGTTCCAATCAAGAAAAGTACGATCAATCGTCGGTTGTGGTTCAAACCACAGAGGAGTTTGCGGCACTGCACATGCTGAATAACGACAAAAAGGACATTAGTTTGCAAATATGGAATTCGTTGCCTGAATAGATGCAGAAATGGATTGTCCCTGAACACATATTTTTTAAGAAATGGAAGAAATCTTTGTTGAAATCCGGGAAAAGCAGCTTCAAAGCCCCTAACTTTTAAATAATTGGGGAATCGACATTTGGCAAGTCCAGAATCACTAATGCGATGGCTTCGGGTTTGATAGTGGAATGAGGAACCATGTGCAACTGATGGTCAATGCTAAATGAGGAAATCGATTATTATGTGCACATCATTTTGCTAATTTTTCTATAAAATAATATCCAGCATTTCTGAGTTGCATCTGCCCAATAAGTAAACATACATAGTTATTAACTGTAATTAATTATAAGAGGAATAGTCGATGATAAATGAAGACCTGCTGGCAGATCTGTAGGAATTAGATGACCTTGACTCAGACTCGAATCATCAAATAGAATAGTAGGAGGCGTTGAATGGAAACATAAAGCTGTAATAGAATAGCAGCATCGTAGTTGCAGAGAAACGATCGAAACTATTGACCATTCATCGTGCCGTGTTTCTTGAACATATGGAAAGAATCGGAAACTTGATAGATCAGACGATTAAGGTTGCCGAACACGATCGTTCAAAATTCGAAGAGAGCATAAATCGAGAGGAAACAGTCGAAAACATAAATAAAAGCAATTAGTATGCCTTAACCATCAGCAGATAAATAAGTGCAATTGCGAAATTCATTAAGAGTATTTATGGCAAGAAGTTCCCTGAACTCGAAAACTTAATCACCCAAGAAGCGCACTATTGCAAGGCCGTTTTGGAAATCTAAGCGACTGACGAGGTTGGCGCTGCATAGAAGTTTAGCTATCTAACCCAGCATCAGAAAATTGCCCTCAGGATTTCAATATCAGCAAGCAGAAACCCACTCCCTGCTGAGTAGCTGAAGCAAGTCAGAGATGCAGCCAATGTTGTGGTTGAGTTGCATAACTACCATTAAACTTTGATGATCTACTTGGAGTCCTATATGAATGTGATAGCTCCGAATTTGTGCCAACTTACTGGGAGTGTTATTGCTTCCAAACTCATCTCAGTGGCTGGAGGTCTTGATAAATTGGCGACTACTCCAGCCTGCAACATTCAAGTGCTTGGGGGATCGAGGTCTGCTCAAACAGGGTTCTCACAACTCGAGAGAAACCACACCGGAGTCTTCGGGTTAATGGATGTTGTTATAAATGCTCCACAGAGGTTTCAAATTAAACTAGTGAGGATGTTAGCAACCAATAGTGCCAAATGCGCACGTGCTGACCTTTTAAACACCTCACCGAATTTAGGGACTCGATTAAGAGAGTAAATGTATGAGAGGTTTGAAAAAGTTCAAGATGAAGGAGGGCTCCATCGAGAATAAAAGCCGATGTAAGTTCCAGGAATGCAGCCAAAGAAAAAAAGAGGCGGAAAGAGGCATCGCAAACTTAAGTCGTTGTACGAAATGACTGAAGTGAGGAAGCAACAAAATAGAATCAAGTTCGGAGAGTAAGCAGAATAATAGATCGATGAAGGGGTTGGATTGGGCATGCTCAACAAAGCGGGAATGGGAAAGCTGAAAGTGCAGATAAAGAAGCAAAAGATAAAAAGTAGCAAAAAAATGTAGCAGCGAATCAACAAGAAATCAGGGCTGGAATCTTCTTTGAATTTAGGAGGCCTCCAAGGGATCGAGTTGATCAATCCAGGCAGGCTTGACGAACTGAAGAGCAGAGGGTAAAGTTACTTCAAAAAATAATCGGGCTTTAGAACTGTATTAAATAACAAAATGATGAAGTGACGATATAATTATTTCGATCCTTTAATTATCTGATTATTGTAGTAACTCTATTAAAATATATTATAATAGCTCTTCCGAATGCACAGACTCATTTTTAAAAGCAAGGCATCCCAATTTGCAAAGACCAAAGGCTCAATCCACCAATCGACAAGTAGCATCGTGATGGTATCACCTGAACATTTTGATTTTAACTAGATGACCTCTACGAGCAATGTGTTTCAAAAAAAATAAATTGCTAGGGTCAACATAAAAGAGCAGGCAATAAAGTAATGGCAAAATGTTAAGAAATCAATCGAGTAAAAGTAAATTCATGTGACAACACTCGTAGGCCCGAAAGGAGCCCCTGACGCGATATTTCCAAACTGGTTTGCTACATTTGAAGACAAGACAATGGATATTTTCGCAATGTAAGCCGCCAACCGACAAATTGAAAAGACAAAGGAAAACATTGAGAAACTCTGCACATCTTATAAAATAGCGCTCGATCTGACAAAACAGTAGAAATAAGGAAAATCTCTTGAGAGCACAAGTTCACTCATACTTGATAGAATAAACAAAATAGCCTACTGTTCAGCATCCTCCCGGTCCAATTTATAGCTAGCTGAAGAGTGGGCAAAGCATCGCCAATATTCTTTAATTTCATTTACTTCGTCTCTGCTCGGGAAGCCGATTTATCATACAAACGTTGTGCTATGGATTGGGTCAAATGTCTGTGCATTCGGGGCTGCAGTGAGCACCGAGTCTGCCAAAGTAGAAGAGTCATTGGCCAAATATCGTAAAGTTGTGAGATTCACAAAAGACCAAATTATGAATTTCAGTGGTAATATGCTAGAACTGCAGAACTTGAAGGGATCGAAATATCTGATAATGTCCACAACAGCTCGAAACAGTTTAGATTCAGAGCATGTTCGATAATTTTAAAAAGCCTTCGATGACTTGATTATAGTTGACATCAAGACCATCTAAAATTATGGAGGTGGGTCGGCCAGATGTTTAATTCAATAATTGTATTGATTCCTGACTTACAATTTATAACTTTCTACTTGCTATTTTTGCTTACATGCATTATACGGGGCTTTGATTTAGAAGGAATCAATCAATGAAGTGCGACAAAGTTAATGGAGAATGTAATTATAAATCAAAATTGCTGTAAATAATCAAATGTTTCCCGATTTACGATTTGTTTGCATCATAATCAAATTCTTTTTGCGAGTTAGTTCCCCAAATTTCTTTACGCTATCTTTCTTTGAGGCAAAGCTGCCAACCTCCATAGAATTTTGATCATTCTTGCCTTTCAGCTGATTCATGTTCGTTGTTTTTCGTTGAGGAGGATAGTTGTTCATCTTCGAATTTTATTCGTTTTCTTATTTAATTTGGTTTAGTTCCTCCTTTTATCTTTTTGCTTGGAGAATGCCTAGAAACTTGCAAAGAGATTGATACTTATTTTCCATGACCTGGAGCATTTTGGTCGAACTTACGAGTGTTTTGTGCATGTTTTCACAATTTCTGACAGCAACACTACTCGCTCCCTTCCCCTACGAATACATTTTGGCCTATCGATTCATCCGCTCTAATAGAGTCTCCATGGCTGATACTGCATTTTGCTTTTCAAACATTTTAGAGTTCATTGATTTGTTTTTTTAATTGACTTAATGAAGCTTCCCCTCCAGATCTTCGCATACTTTTGCTTATGTCAGGATCTAAGCAGCCAGCAAATAAATGCTTTAGTTGACTACTTTCAGATTTTTCTCTTCGGATTATGCAATAAATTATGCATGGATTAGCTGTTTTTATACATCTGTGTGTCTGCTAATGATTTCGCTATGTTGCTTCATCATGGACTCGAGTTCGCTCTCTAAGAGATTATTACTCTTTTCGAGCATTTGGATTCTTTTTTATTTGTTGGCTATAAGTTTGCACTGCATTAATTATTCAAATTGAGAGGGTGCAATCGCGATGATATTTATAGACTTTATTAAAACACAATAATGGAATGGAGAGGTCTGTGATAATAAAACGATCATGCCTTAAACTCCATCAGTTTTTCCCGAATACAGGTCATTATTTAGTTTCTGGTTTATTTCTTTGCATTTACATAGAGATACTGCTCTTCCAAATGGACATTCTCTTCTGAAATTAGCTACTCGAACACGGCCTCATAAGTCTTGTGTGGTATGATCTCACTCATCAAATATAGGTAAGACCACTGAATCGGCAGGAGTTGCGAGTTAAAACTCTCATTTTCAACTATTTCACTCAAGTACTCGCAAATTAAGTTATAAAGCTCTTCATCTAGGTTATTGCTGGAGAGGAGAGCCTTCTGCATCGTATCTAATTAGGTGTATGCTGATTTCAACACTTCTTCCACCCATCGGCCCTGGCTCGATGACTACTTGGCTATAATAATGAAGATTGTACTTATCACTGACATGAGTTTTAGGTAGTCTGACTTCTTTTAGAATTACTTTCGCCCTTCTGTGTCGAGTGTATTGTGTAACAACTTATTGTACTGCTTCTCCCCCTTGAGGTAGCCCAGTAGCTAGTTGGTTAATCGACTGCTTTTTTTTAGCAGAAAGCAGGCTAAGAATAATCCTGTAGTGTTCTCATTTTCGATGCTGAGAGTCGTCTGAGCCAGCTAAATCAGGAAAATTGATAAATTTCGACGTTTGAGAACCTGCTGGACGAACGACTTTTCTGAGTTTTGGCTCCTCTCCGAATTAAACTCACTTTCGTTCGATATCTTTTAGCTTTTCTGAACCTCAGTGTTTTCATTTAGACTCCTTGGCTTTTTCAGAATTGGAGTTTCTATCCTTAAGAACTCGGCGCTATTTTTCCTTGACTTTTCGACGTTACTTTACTTTGGCTTCAAATTTTTGAACTTTTCGTAAACCTCTTCGATGGAAAGTCTATTTTCAATTTTCTTCTATAAGAGTAACCTCACAGCCTCATCATAGCTCGTAAAGTTGCCATTCGTTGACCGAAAGATGTGTGTCATTATAACTCCTAAACTGTAGACGTCAGATTTTATGGAGGCTTTTCCCTGCGAAGCGACTTAGGGTGCACTAAACTCAGAGGTAGGAGGCGCATATTTGATAGATACTTAACTTTTCTTATCCAAGTTGTGGGAATATAGGAAGTTTATAATTTTTATCTGGTCCTTGCCAACAATGATTTCACGAGTCTGCAGATTGCAATGAACGAGGCTACATGAAGCCATCTTTCGAAGCACATCGATGAGCCCGGAAATCAGAAACATACCTACGTCGCAGAATTAGTACATAACTTCGAGTCGATTTGCTTGTTCTTTTATAAAACATCGGATAGCCTCTCCCCTTCGAGATAGTTATAGACGAGATAGATATTGTTGGAGGTTTTGAGCATTTTCTGGCACTCTGCGACTGAAGGATGTGATATATTTTTGAGGAGACTGACTTAATTGATGAGTAGTTGGTATTTCCGTCGGTCAGTCACTTCTTTGGTGTTAACTTTCTTCAAAATATATTACTCCTGGGTGGTGGTGTGCTTTGCGAAGAATGTTTCAACTACATTGGCAAAATGGCGTACTTCCATCCTCGAGGTAGCCACCTGACTCTTCAAACTGGTAGTTATCGACAACTTTGTGCTGCTGCATTGCTCCTCTACTATATAATGAATCGTTTATCCAAGCGTGAAATATCTTAGCAATGCTAGCAGTGTCGTTTGGATGAATCTGTAGTGTGTGATATTATAAATATAGGTCAATACTCATCAGGTACGTATTCAGTCTCCTTTCTTTTATTGTCATTCTCATTGTTTTTGCTGCTTTAGTGAGGTTTTGGCTACATTTTCTAATTCATTCCGTTTTTGCCATCATTTGTATAATTTGTATAATTTGTATAATTCCCATAATTCCCAAAATTAGAATACTTTTTACGCTTGTAAGGCTACTTGTAAGCTCTTGACTGACTCCTCTGGTCTTCGCCTTTATGGTAATTGTTTTGACTGAAGGATCCTTGGGAATTTTATAATCTTTTATAATTATTTTGTGATTGATGCGAGAAAGAATGGTGTTTATTTTAAAAATTTCTACCTTATTGTCTGGGTTTGTTGTGCCATGGTCTGCTTTCTCTCTATTTTTAGGGCTGTTCTGAATTATATTTGTGTCTGTCTGAAAATTAATTCATTGATTTCGGCGACTGTCTCGATTTCTATTATGGTGATAAAGATGTTTGGGAGTCCCTTGATCTGTGGGGCTGTTCTTACTTTCTCAACTTATTTATTATATCTTTGGTTCTGCCATAGCATTTTTACTGTATTTCTGAGTCTTGCAACCCATTTATTAGTACTGCCTAAGTTTGGCATCCACAATCCACTGTTTTAATCCCAATCTTACTTTTTCCTAACTACCTTGGTTCAAGATACATAGAAGCCTCATTGCTCTTCGGCTAATCTTTGGACTCAATATTCTTTGTGCTGTTGATGAGCTGGTATAATTCGTATACGAAGTTGTTCCCGTAATAGATTTCTCTGTCGATCTTTTCAATCTATCGATTATCCTTGAAGCTGATAAATAAGGCAGCATTTTTATTTTTCTCTTCCATACTGCATTTTGGAGTCTTTCCTACAAACTTCCCGACGCACAGTTCTTCGATTTCGAAGGGAAACGACGCATTCATCACGTCATCTTCGGCAAGTTCGACCAGCTGGAAGAAGAAAAATGGAGGATACTTGGTATAAAGTATGTCTATCAAGCAATTTGACTACTTGATCGCTTCTTTTTTAAAGCAATCCAAACAGGAAATGCCTTTTTGTTTTTCAGAAGGAGCCGGCATATAATATAGGCACACTTCCTGTCTACACATGCAGCAGAAGGATTCTAAATCTTTTAAGTAGAATATATCTCTCTGCGCGGTATTGCCTGAGTACTATATCATAATGCTTTCCTATTACTCGGCCCACCTTCTCAGTTTACTGGCGCATAACTTGCGAATCTTAGGCGAAGTAGTCAGACGTTAATGGTTTAAAAATTTGACAACTAAAGACTTCAAAGGAATTGTGTCTGCCTTATAAAAATTTATCTCTTTGTTGATCATTTCGCGATTAAATGAAACTTCGAACTGCTCATAAGTCTTTGGCATCAAATTCCAGGAGGTTTGTAGAGCCACACCAAAGCATCGGACCCAGTGCAAAGTGCCAGGGCCTGTGATGATTATATCGTCTTTTCTCTGGAGAAATCGTTTCACTGGATATCCTCTTCGAATGAACCAGTCAAGTTTCTCATACCAAAGGCCTTCTGCTTCATACAGGTCCATATCAAAATCTACGGTATTGTTCATTGTTACTTTATTTTAACTCAGCTCGAAGTTTCTCAACATAGTTTAGCTCTAAAGTATACCACTCAGAATAGTCCGGTCCATGGTTGATATTCAATGCAGACATGTTTATATTTTCTTGGTGGCCTCCAGTCCAGCAACCGGGGGCCTTGAAATACATTTGAGGCAAGCTGCAGCCAGGTATGTCATTATCTAGATAAGAGAGAAGATCAAGTTCACTGTGAAAATCCAAGAATGTGTTACTGACATGTTTTCGTATTTTCTATTCGAGCATTTTGTCGGGAGGCTCAAAATTGACTCCAAAGAATATTTGACCTTTCCCGAGTGCCCCAGAATGCCTAAAATGTTACATGGCTTTGGGGTTCATGTAGTTTTGTTGATAGAAGCGATACTCCCCCAGCTTCATCTGATAGGGCTTGTTCTTGAGTTTATTGGGTTTGAAGCCATAATCGCAGGGGTTTTGTATCCGGATATCGACATTTTAATTGGAGTAGATTACGGCCATATAATCTAAGTTGAATACATATTTGTCGACTTCGAGACCGTCTGCTCCTGCTTGGAACACAGTAGCATCATGGTTGAAGTAGCGGAGGCCAGCATCTAAGTCGAATTTGTTGCTGCGAAGCTCCATCTTATCCACAAAGTTCACCTTTCCTAGGAGATAGAGCTTACATTATATGTCAGGGTGAGCAATTAAGAACTAAAGGTTAAACAGCAATTGTCGGATTTATTCAATATCCCCATCAGATATCGCAAATGACGTGAAATCTTTATGGCAGCTCCGCGCGAGCGTTTCGAATGACCCTACGCTACTCACTTCGATAATTCCATCGTTTTATCTGACTCTTCGGTACACTTGGTAAAGGAACTAAAGATATGCGCTCGGAAGTGCATTTTTATTGATGGCCAATAAGAATTTATTTAGATTCACACTGAATTACTCACATTATTGCAAAGGAGGGCAGACTGTCTGGAGCAATTCAGGAGGAACATAAGTGATGCCCTAGTTTTATTTATCTTTGGCCTCCTTATTGTCAGTGTGGTCCCTGCAATATTTTTGATCGTTAGCTTATGCTTTGTACATAGTTTTTCTGCATTTCTTTTGGAGTTCGGCGTTTTCCTCGCTGATAATCTGTGAGGATGGTGATCTCTTGTGCATTTAATTTTGGATTCGGATGCTAATCAATTGTAGCCAAATGATAAAATACTCTCAACTTATCTCTAATATTTCTAACATTAAAACCACTTATATTAATATAATAATAGAAGGCGAGCCAACATATCTTCGTCTGTATTGCATATACTCTGCATCCACATCGCATCTGCTACACAGACATAGCACATAAAATTTCGATAAGTTGTATTAAAGTGTTGATGTATTAATTCATATCGCATTTAATTATCGAACTGTTATTGCTGATCAAGCTGCTGAGGTAGCTTGTAGCTATGCTGCCTTCTTCTCCTCTGCCGCTTTTTTGGCTTATCTTTTCTTTTGCAAGTGAACAGCCCCACTTCTCTTCTGCACCCCTGCCCAATATTGATAGAGGACTGGAGCAAGCACGCCCAGTGTGATTAAAAGTCGCACGAAAGGCCAGCTTTAGAACTTTTTATTAAAGGAAAAGTAATCGTAATCGACTTCGAATGTCAGCCAGGGCCTTTTGGCCGTTCGAGCCTATCTCTAGTCTTGATGGAAATTCTTAAACGACTCAGCCCTTGTCGCGTCGACTGCGGGGTGGTCGGGAAAAGCTGTCTTATTTTGAATTTCTTCAGGATGGTACATCTCCCCAATTTATCCTAAGGATTGGCCCCGAATGGTTGTTCTTGGCTTAGGGACACCTCCTTTGTATCGACCGAATGCGTCAATATTATAAGTCTTATTGAGTTCGTTGTGACTGAATAAGAGATGAGGTTTACTTCTTGGCTTTTCTGTCAGCAATGTAGCTTTTAGCAGTTCGATTGACACTTTGATTTAGGTCCTCGTTGATGAAAGAAATCTTGTAGGAACGAAGGAGAGAGTCGTAAGCATCTCGAGCTTTACTATCAGTTAGAATGACGAATGCTTCGCTGATTTTATTAAAGAGAAGAGGGTCGGTTTACGGGTTCACCCTCTGGGTGGTCGAGGCATATGCACTCAGGATCTGTTCGGATGTGGCTTCTTTGCCGACTCCTAATAATTTGTAGTAATCCACAGAGGCAGCACTTGCGAACTTGTAAGCCGAAGGGAACATTCGATTTACTCTGCTGATCAACATTGATTTCAATAAATATGTTGCGAATAATTACAACTCAATCGAATTATCTCATCTATAATACCACCCCAAAATATACCAAGGTAATCACAAATTTAATGGCACGCAGATTAAACGCATGTGGAAAGATGTGAGACTTTGAAGTCAATAATCTTGAAAGTAAAGATAAAAACAAAAATGAATAGATGCCCTATGAATAAGTGAAATGTGTATGTGTTGCATTTCAATTATAGTGCATTTCAACTATAGTGCATTTCAATTATAGCGAGCGAGCAATGTGGCCTATGATGTATATAATAACTCCCAAATAAATAAACTATAAACTAACATGAAAGCAAGCGAGCCGATCAAAAAGTAAAAATAAATGACTCTGCCTGAGTTATGCTCACAAATACAAAAACTCAACCAGCCCATGGAAGCGAAAGTGAAAAAATTCTACAACGAACTCTTCTAAATTGAGGGCAAGATAGACATCAAAATTGCAGAGGCCAGCCACGTGATAGAAAAAGGCATGAATAAGAGAATCGAGGAAACCTACGACGATGCAATCAGCCTATTAAAGAAATTCGTGGAAGAGCAGGAAAAAACCATTGCAGAGTTAGACAAAATCGAAGAGGCGGGCATAAACTGGGACCAACTCATAAAAAAAATAGATTTATGCGAAAATAATAACCAGCTCTTCCAAAGCCAACCACTCATCAGAAAGCTCCTGTAAGTCTAAACTGAAATTGTAAGTATCGAATCCGCTGTCAATAAACAAATTTAACTTTGATTCATTTCATGTATGTAATGTTTGGTGAGCATTGGCAATTCATAAGACTGGATGATACACCATTTGTTTGCCAATATACTGGCTGATACATCATTTGTTCAGTCCAACCCCAACCCCAACCCCAACCCCAACCCCAACCCCAACCCCAACCCCTTATCACCCTGCTTACCACCATGCATATAACCATAGTTAGTTAGTTAGATATAAATTTCGATATTATTTAAATATTCTTTACTACTGTGCATATTAAAATGCATGAGAAAACGAAGCTCGTGGATTCGATGAACAACCTAATAAAGTAAATCAGCAATTAGCTAGGCATATCCACACCAGCAGGCATAACCAATAGTAAATATTCGCGACCTTTACCAGGGAGGATTTCAAGAAGATACTCAGTGGTCTCGCTGACTCCAATAGAAGTAAAACATCGTCAATTCAGCCATCCGCCAAATTACCCTCTCTCTGCTCTCCCAACTCCTCCATAATAATAAGAAACTGCAAACTGCCTTTTGTGAAACCATGAATATTCCCTATTCCTCAGGAAAAGTACTCTTTTTTCTAAGTCAGTTGGTTCTGACTCATCGGTTCAACGACTTAGACTCGTTGCCTCAAATACTGGCTCTCATGAAGGCAGAAGTAGCTGCAAGTAAGCCATCTCTGAATTTAGGTTAGCTGCATAGTCTTTACTGGTATATCGACCCCACAGAGCTGCCCCCCAGCTCTACTACGTGGAGAGCCGATAGCAAAAGATCGACCCTATACTGCACATCACTGGGCTCATTATCATCCCTCAGGAGGTTGAATGCTCTGAGGAAAACAAGAGCACGACCAGCAGAAGCATCCATAACAACACGAGTAGCCGCGAAATAGATAACACAGTTCACAAATCCGAGCAACCCAGACACAGGTTTACCTCCCGACTCAACAAGCCCGAGTCCTTCGATATGAGCCCAATGAGCAATCTGTCAATCAAATAAAAATAAAAGCATATTGCCAACATGAGCACATCGGCCATAGAATCCGCGCATATTGAAAGTATGAAGCCTCCCAAGATACTGACCAATAGCTATAATCGATAACATCAGAAATCTCGATAAAAAGTCACTGTAGAGCCCTCTTCGTACAACCCTCTGCATGCGAATAAAACGGCAGTAGTGTCCAATACGAGTCGAATAGGAAACAACAGCTATCTACCAAATAGAAGCATTCAGTAAGCCGCAGGGGCCATCAAAATAATTGGCAACGCTCTGAACTACTCGAGCAGCATCGATCCCCGCCATCAAAACATGTAGATCAAGTACATCAAAAGGAACTCAATTGGCAATAACATGAACTTGATTGGTTCCCATTAAAATAACCCGAGCAACCCGACCAGCATAAACATCAACACAACCACAACAAACATGAATGCGAACACCAGACACAGTCTACCCTCATCGGTTGTTTCATACCTGCCGAGATAGAAACATTATGGGTTTAACTGAAAGAACTGAATGTGGATTTTTATTTATCATAGTTCTATATTATTTATGAGCACTTGCATCCAAAATATCATAACACCAATATAATAATAGCGCATGTGCATTTCAGTTATGCAAGCTCCTTTAAGGCTGTTTCTACAATTGGTAAGGCAATTGAGCAAATGGCTTGAATCATCTTTCAGCAGATAATTCGGGCAAATAAATATCAGAGCTTCTTACTATTTATTTCATCGTATGCCTATTCGCAGTACTTCTCAATCAGACTCGCATAGTTGAGAAAGTCCTGTTCGGTGTTATATGGGTTAAGGACGACCATCCGCCAAAAGTACCCCTTACCTTTCGATTTATAATATCCTAACAGCACTTTGCCATCTTCCACCATGTACTTTTTGGCCAAAACATTAATGTTGCTTGCTTGCTCGAAGAATTCACTTTCGCCGAGTTATTTCCGATTGAGATGTGCCGGCAAATACCAGAAGCATACGTTGAATGTTTATGCTTCAGGAATCGCTAGCTCCCATTTATTCGGATTGGCAGACAGGTGCCTCTTGAAAAAATGGGTTAAGTGGTTCAGTTTCTTCACTTGGTCTTCGATTTGATTCCATCCGTTTCCTTTGAAGTAGATCCAAGTTTTGAAAACATCATTTATTCGGCCACATTGTAGGGATTTATTCCCAGTGTCGAGTTTGTTATCGTAGAAGCTTCTTTCGTCATGGAAAAGGTATTCGGCAGCAGAGCTATTGCATTTATCCTGCAGACCAACATGCTTGCACATGAAGAGAGTTGATTGCATAGGCACGAGCAAGCCTTTGTGAGGATCCCACACGACTGAGTCGATGTTTTTCCAGTCTCCGAGCTTTTATGCTTTCAGCTGGGGACTCGCGAGGAATACACCTCCATAAGCGGCGTCTGCATGCAGCCATATCTTATACTTCTGAGCAATTTTAGAAATTTCCTCGATTTTATCAATTGCTCCCTAAACGGAGGTTCCGACAGTGGCGATAATCATGATTGGCCTGTTTCCTTTTGATATTTATAATTGGATGCTTCTTTCCAGTTCCTACGGAATAATTCTGCCGACTTAGTCTGTCTTCACCAGGCTCAGGCTATCGGTTCCCATTCCACATAAATTAACCCCTTTCTTGATTGAGTAGTGACTGTTTTCATTGATGAGAATCTTCATTGGTGGCAGCCCTTGAATCCCATTCTACTTGACTTCAGGGAAGGCAAAGTATCGAGCAACTTGGATCGCGAGGATGTTCCCGAAAGATGCTCCTGGACACATGATTCCATCTATCGTCTCCCATTCCAAAACTTTCCGGAAATGTTCATAGATTTCGCTTTACATCAGGGTGAAGACAGGTGCCATTTCGTAAGTATACATTGTGCCGTTAACCACAGGGGCCATCATTGCTCCAGATACAGCGAACTAATCAAAACCTCCAACCAATGAGCCATGGAAGTGAGGGTGATGAGGCTTGGCAGAATAGCTGCAGATATCTGAAATACTTCGAAGCAGTTTCTCAGGATCAGTCGGTTCATTGCCAATCTGAATTTACACTAATCTTTTTAATTCTTCAGCTGCTTTAAAATCTGTTACCCTCGCATCGCCCTGGATGGTATTCTCTATGTAGTCAAGAATTAATTTAAAGGAATCCTCAAAGAATCTGCGAGTATACTTCGGGTGTATGGCTTCCTAATCCATGCCAAATGTTATATACGATAAAAATACAGACTTCATCCATTTCAACAAATTAGGGTGCGATCATAGACGTTGCGCGAAGATGCGCGTAGCATGGCATGGCAATAAAATAAAGTTATAATATGTCATGAGCCAAGATTCACTTAGAAGATTAATTCTCCTACTCCATTATGCTCTCTTGTTTAATTTCATTGAGTGTGAGATTGATGATGGCTCGTATTTTCTCCAGCTTGCGATCCGCATCGAAGTTCTTCATGTTGGTCTCCCGATCATTGAATTCGAATTCCTACTTTAAATCACTGTTGATCCACGGGTGCCTGCGAATGTCGTTGGCCTTGTATCTTTTGTCTGGGTTTTTTTCAAGCAATCGCAGAATCAAATCCTTTGCAGACGTAGACACATATTTCCATAGGCTGTCTGAGAAATCTACTTTCCCCGTTTTTATTATCTGAAACAACTCTGTTTCGTCGTCTGATTCGAACGGTCTTTTGCCACTCAGTCTATGTTATCTCAATATGTACAGGATGTATATGATGACTCCTAGGGACCAGTAGTCAACAGAGCGATCGTAGGGCTTCCCCGAGATAATCTATGGCGAAAAATACATCGGGGTCCCACATGCTGTCGTCATGAGCGAGTCACTTGAAATTTTGGCAAAACCAAAATCCGCAATTTTAAGAATTGCCTCTTGGTCGTTGGTGGACCAAAGAATGTTTTATGGCTGCATAAAGTAGATCTTACTTTGATATCCCTGTGCACTATTCCCTGACAATGGCAGAAATCAAGGGCATCCGTCAAGGTCTTAACTATTTGGCATATCTGGGGTTCGGTTTTGCACCTTTGAGTGTTCCTTGAGTCGCACAGCTCTCCGCCCTCCATGAATTCCATGACAATATAGAAGAAGTCAGGATTGTCATAGACTTCATAGACTTCGACGATGTTGGGGTGTTCGAGCTATACTTATGGCTATTTTACCCTCAGCATAATTTAGCACTCGTTTTTGTAAATTTGTAGATCTTGGGCATTGATCCTCTTCCTAATGTGAGTTATGGGTTACTTGTCGATGCATTTGATGGCGACTTATTTTTATTATTAGATGTATATGGCTTTCCTGACTTCGGCAAAGGCGCCCCTATTTCAACCAATGAATTACTATCCCAAAGCCTCCTTGAAGACATAGCTTTCATGGATATCCACAGTTGAGATGAAATCATCAAACATTGACATTCTATAATAATATTACCAATTTATAATTTCACAATCAACATATCAATCAACATATCAGCAACATATCAATCAGCATATCAAGTGAAAGCACCTCTATTCCATCGATCACAGCAAACAAACAACTATTATCGCATTGCGCTATGTTTCAGCTGATGTACCCGGATTATAAAATATTACTTGCGCATATAGCATAGCAGCTGATGATGGCAATTATAATATTAATGCAAATCATCACAATGCGATCATTATATACTGACACACATTGCTCAACATCAAGTGTGAAGAGACAGGTTTATAGATACGATCTCGACTGCTTCATCTGGTCAACTTCACAAGCAGTGTCATTGGTGTATCGGAGATGTATTTATTTTAATAAATGGAAAAAGCGAATGAAGTATACTTTGAAGAATCTTCTTCATTTCAATTGCTAACTCAATCAGTCAATCATTTGATCTATTTAGGCTGCTAATAACCAAATTGCAACAGAATCACTCTTGCATCCAACCACAAATGCGCCAATAGGATATATAATGAGATTGATAAGAGAATTATCTTTCAGGGCATTGTCAATAAGCTAATCAAGAAAGATTAAGGAGATGTTCGTCGACAAAATCATTATATTAACATACCTTCTGCTTTTGTTTGGCTATTTTGTACTTTTGTTAGGGTTTCCCTGGTCTTTATATTAGGTAACTTTCATGGGTTGTAATAATTGGGAAGCATTCAACTTTGCAGATTGCGGGAGACCCTTTCATTTGGACAGCAGGAATGTAACCATCTGTATTTTTTATAAGCACTGTTTATTTCTTAAATGCATTGAGCCAGGTGAATTATCTTTGGACGTTTTTGCCATTTTTCGGCAGAGGGATGCGATAGTTTGAAGCATTAGCTTCGGTGCTGAGTTTCTTACTAATTGGCTTCAGTACTTCTCCTGGAAGGGGGCGCGAACTCTTGAGGAATACTTTATTATCTCTCTGTAACAGATTCATCGACGGCCACCTTTGTTGGTTCATGGACGTCTTACCAGGACTGTGCAGGCTTGTAGATGCATTCATCCCTTCTGCAGATCGCATCGGAGAGAGGTATGAACTTACAACCTTATTCAACTTACTTTTTTATGTCTGCAGCCGCCCTTCTGACTCGTTTTTCTTTCGATGTATTTTTGTGATTGTTTTCTGATTTTATTCGATGAAATCGGACTTTCTCTGAGGAGTCTTCAGTAAGTGCTGCAAATTGATGGTTGTACTTTCGGCAATGTCAACATGTTCACTCTGGGTTGTCTAATGCCAGTATCTCAGGAAGGGATTGTCGTTGAATTGCTCGTTCTCCCTGCTCAGCTCATATTTTGCCTGCCCCTCATTCTTCAACTTCTTCTTTCCTTATTTTTTCAGGAGAGCCGGAAACATTATTTGTTTTTAAAGCGCCTTGAGCAAATTAGTCTCCTGAAACGTGTTATCGGCTGAATCATCCTGCCATCCCTCAAGTCGATCAGCATATTCGTTCGTTTATGTTTGATCAATGGCCTTAGGCATTTATAGTTTATATTTTATCATTATTATTCAGGAATGCACTCGAAACTATGGCAACTATTCAAATACTTCGTTGGAGATAGAACATCATGCGTCTGCATGCACATATTTAATCTTAGTTATACATTTGGCCTATATATTTCAGGGAAGTATTGATCAATGGTTGATGGCTTCGGGCTCTGTTGTTCTTTTGTCCTGCACTCTCTGAATCATGACTGGCTTATATTCATCGCATTTGCTTCTCTGAGGCTTTTCGAGCTTAATAGCGTTGTTAACAAATTTGAAGAGCATAGCTTCTTCTTCGGACTTCTTCTCGCTCGGCAGCTACAGTTTTTCGCCAGCCATGAAATCGAAAAAGTCCATTAGCTCTGTTTTAGGGAGGATGAACTGATCAGCCTGGTCGAAAATGTCCATTTCGAATTTCTACATTTCTATTTCTATTTATACTAACAACTGCACATGCAATTCGTAAAATCAGGCAATTCAAATTAGATTACTGCCTTTATGCCTTTTTGTCATCTTTGTCATTTTTTATTTACTTTTATTCGCCAAGCCGTACTGCATGCATAGCTGAATTATTCCAGTTTTTTTAAATTAAGGAATTTAAGTTTGCGCTAATTAAACATAAAATAGGGAAGATATTATTTGAACAATACAGTTACTAAATAATGATAATGATAATGATAATGATAATCAAATATGAACAGCACCTAAGATCGGCACCTACACTTCCTTCATCAATTTATTTAAATGTTTATGAAAGCCAGTGAAAAGTTAATACTACATTATCATTGTCTGGCATCTGCAGTCAGCAGTTAGTTGTTGTTACTACTATGGGGTTGTTATGGGTTGTTGATGAGTTCCCTCCCTTATCAACAAATTAGATAATATTTATAAATATGTCAGATTCACAATGTATCGGCCTGAGGCAGGTCGGGGTTGGGGTTGGGGTTGGGGTTGGGGGTTGGGGTTGGGTTGGGGTTGGGGTTGGGGTTGGGG